>NC_080062.1:19322950-19345450 GCF_026212465.1 Amaranthus tricolor | reverse complement strand
CTCCCTTAACCTGTTCATAAATCTCATAACCGGTCAATGGTTGACGAGCTACACGGTCCTCAACCTCCCCGTTGAACATCTTCTTCTTCTTACGATAATGGTGATCTCGTGGGAGGAACTTACGATGGTGCATGAATACGTGTTTGCACTTAGGAATCCACGTGGATTCCATGTCATCGATACATATTGGGCATGCTTTCTTCCCTTTGTTCTTATACCCCGATAAGTTGCTAATGCCGGAAAATCATTAACGGTGCATAAAAGGATTGCACGCAAGGTGAACTCCTCATTAGCATATGCATCAAACACGGAAACACCTTCATCCCACATCTTTCTCAAATCCTCAATGAGAGGTGTAAGATATACATCTATGTCATTGCCAGGTTGTTTAGGACCCGAGATAAGAAGCGAAAGCATAATGTACTTACGTTTCATACACAACCAAGGTGGCATATTATAGATCACTAACAGTACCGGCCAAGTACTATGTTGAGAACTAAGATTGCCGAATGGGTTCATCCCATACGTACACAGTCCGAGCCTTAAATTACGAACCTCATCCCCAAAAGTCTTATGCAACCTATCAATACTCTTCCACTCCGGAGAATCAGATGGATGTGTGAGTAAGTGACCTTTCTTCACCCTATCTGCATGCCACCTTAAATTTAACGCATCTTTCTTTATAGAAAACAAGCGCTTGAATCTAGGTATTATTGGAAGTTACCACAATACCTTTGCTGGGGGCCCTTTAGCATCCCAAGCCCCTTTATGCTTGTAGCGCAATAACCCACACCTAGGACACTCTTCTAAGTTCTCGTTTTCATTCCGATACAACACACAATCATTCGGACACGCATGAATCTTCTAGTACTCTAAGCCGAAAGGACACATGAGCTTTTTGGCATAATATGTAATGACAAAGTTTATTTGCCTCTAGCTTGCTACATATTGTTCAAAGCAGAGATGCGGACATTTTGTGAGTGTTTGTATGGCATTAAGGTTCCGTCTAGGTACTCATCCAACATGAAGATTTTTGTGAGCCTAAATGGTGAGCTGAAGTTGGGAAGCAAGAAATCTCACGATTGCTATGTAATGATGCAAGTGTTCTTACCAATTGCAATCCGTGGAATACTGCCAAAACATGTGAGATATGCTATTACCGAGCTCTGTTCGTTCTTCAACACAATTTGTAGTAAAGTTCTTGATCCCTTTAAACTTAATGCACTTCAACTCGACGTGATTGTAACTTTATGCAAGTTTGAGATGTATTTTCCACCTTCTTTCTTTGACATAATGGTTCATCTTATTGTCCATCTCGTTCGCGAGATCAAGCTTTTGGGTCCAGTTTTTTTAAGGTGGTGTTATCCTTTTGAAAGACACATGGGTGTTTTACAAAACAAGGCGAGGAATCCAGCACAACCCGAGGGGAGTATGATTCAAGGCACTGTGAGCGATGAGATTAGTAACTTTATAGCCGAGTATTTGGCCATGGCAAAGCCTATTGGACTTCCCACCTCTAGACATGAAGGGAGGCTTGAGGGAAAATGAACAATTGGCTCCAAATCGGTCACACCTCCTCGAGAAAGCCTTCTACAAGCACACTTGTATGTGTTGCATCATATTCCGGAAGTTCATCCTTTTTTGAGTGAGCATTTTGATATCTTGCGCCCAAAACATCCTTCTAAAGGGGATAGGGCATTGATGCAGTTGCATAACAAGACGTTTATTAATTGGTTTCATAATCGAGTAATATGTGAAGAACTCAAGGGTGTATCCGAAATTGTTAAGTGGTTAGCTTTTGGTCCTCGTGATGATGTCAACAAATATGAGGATTACGATGTCAATGGCTTCACATTTTGGACTGAGGGTCAAGACAAGAAGTCATCGTATCTACAGAATAGTGGGGTTTCTATTTTGGCGTCATCTACATTTTACGCGAGTGCGAAGGATCAAGCGCTGGTTGATGCTAAATTGGTATACTACGGGCGGGTACATGAAATATGGGAGCTTGACTACTCTACTTTCAATATTGGTCTTTTTAAATGTAAGTGGGTAGATAATAATCGACGATGCATTAAAAATGACGACCCTTGTGGATTCACTCTTGTAGACTTAGCTCGTTTGCGTGATAGTGAGGAGCCATTCACACTAGCTACACAAGCCAAGCAAGTATTCTACATTGTCGACCCGTCTGATAAACAATGGTCTATTGTTGTATCGGGAAAAAGAAGTATCCTTGGTATAGGTGATGTTGAGGATGAGGAAGAATATGATGCTTTTGAAGACTCCCCTCCCTTTATCAATCCAAATTCAGTGGATCAAGATGATGTAGATGATGTAGATGTTGGTTATATGCGTGTAGATCACACGGAAGGAATACATTTGAATTAAGTGATTCACAAGGTATGAATTTAAAGCTTTTAAAAGTTTTTTTGGCACTTGGTTTGTTTTGCATGAAACATTGCACATAACACTATTTGTTATATTTTATTGTGTTGAACGTATTAGAATTGTTTTAGTCATATTCTTAATATTACTTAGCTTATGTAATTATTGGTCCTAGTGACATCGGGCAAGTTTTGAGAGGAGAGATGCTGAATGTAGCTCTTTTCCATGTCTACATGAGGTGATGTTCATTATCTTACAAGTTAGGCATTGTTGTTTAATTGTTTTAATAACCTAATTACTAACAAAATTTTCTTATTTGTGAGACTAGTGCGGCTTACAAGGAGCTAACTTCTTGCGAACCTCCAATAATAATTGGATGGTTTTGTCTGGAGTCGATTTCGGGTAGTAAATGTAGAAACGATCCAGATGACGTCAGAACATACATTGAGATTGCTTTGACTAATTTCTTTGCATCTAAACACACATTGATTCTGGCTCCATATGTGGAAGAGTAAGTTTTATTTTTGAAATTGAACTTATCTTTTGATTTTTAAAGTCACCTAATCTCTAATTTGTTGATTTTAAATTTGTGTTTGTAGTTTGCATTGGATACTTTTGGTCATATGTCTTTTAACGAACACTGTGCACGTCTTCGACTCATTACAAAAACCTCAAAGCCCACCTCGCAACACAAAATTCTAAGCGTTGTTGGATGCGTACGTAATATTAATTATTTTACCAATTTGATTTAATTAAGTGTTATATATATATATATATATATATATATATATATATATATATATATATATATATATATATATATATATATATATATATATATATATATATATATATATATATATATATATATATATATATATATATATATATAGTATTAATTTTCCCATGCGTTTCAGCGCAATGAAAAAAGTGCGTGGACAAATGGGATCTACATCCAGAGCCAAATTTCCAAAATGGACAGCAATAAAGGTACACAAATTCGATTTTATGGGTTTTTAAGCGTTTTTGTCAATTTCGCGCGTAAAGTAGCTCAAACTTGGTTTGTTACGCACGAAACTTGGCACACAACACTATTTGGCATATATTATTGTGTTGAAATGGTTAGAATTGAAAATAATAGTCATATGCTAGAAATTAGGTGTTAAGTTGCGATTTTAAGGGTTTTTAAGCGTTTTTGTCAATTTCGCGCGTAAAGTAGCTCAAACTTGGTTTTGATGCGAAACCGGGGATGATTAACCCACAAATCCCTTTGTCTGTTTTGGGTAACCCACAAAAAGACATTTGTCAGATTTAGTTGCTAGTTTATCAGATATTAAACGTTTTACATAAGCTTCGTAACCCCAAATCCTTAGAAAAGACAACTTTGGAGCATTTCCCGTCCACATCTCATATGGTGTCTTTTCAACTGCTTTGGTAGGTGCTCTATTAAGTTTGAATGCAGCTGTATCCAATGCAAATCCCCAAAATGAAATAGGAAGATCAGCAAGACTCATCACTGATCAAACCATATCTAATAGAGTTCGATTCCTCCTCTCAGAGACGCCATTCCATTGAGGTGTTCATGGTGGAGTTAATTGTGAGAGTATGCCTCGTTTTTTCAAATGATCATCAAACTCGTGAGACAAGTATTCACCACCACGATCGGATCGTAATGCTTTTAATTTCTTTCCAATTTGGTTCTCTACTTCATTTTGATATTCCTTGAATTTTTGAAAAGACTCCCACTTATGTCTCATGAGGTAAACATATCCATATCTGCTTACATCATCAGTAAAGGTTATAAAGTAGCTGTAACCACCCCGAGCCATGGTACTCATAGGTCCACATACATCAGTATGTATGAGAGCTAAGAGGTCATTGGCCCTTTCACTTGTACCTGTGAAAGGTGATTTTGTCATTTTCCCCATCAAGCAAAACTCACAAACACCAAATGATTCAAAATCAAATGATTTTAGAATTCCATCTTTATGAAGTTTTTCTTGCGTTTTGAACTTATGTGGCCTAATTGACAATGCCATAGGTAAGTGGGGTTTGAATCATTTGTTTTACGTTTCTTGCTGTCTATGTTATAGATGTGAGTTTCTAAGTCTAGCACATACAACCCATTTAATAATTTAGCTGAAACATAGAACATATCATTTAAATACGCAGAACAACAATTATTCTTAATAGTAAATGAAAAACCTTTCGTGTCCAAAACCGGAATTGAAATGATGTTCTTGGTGATGGCAGGAACATAATAACAATTATTTAGTTCTAAAATTAAACCAGAGGGTAATGTTAAAATATAAACTCCAACAGCAAAAGCAGCAACTCTTGCTCCATTTCCGACTCGGAGATCCACCTCACCTTTGCTCAAGCTTCTACTTCTTTTTAGACCCTGCACATTACTAGTAATGTGAGACCCACAAGCAGTATCAAATACCCAAGAAGCCAAAGTCGCTAAATTAATTTCAATAACATATATACCTGAAGATAAAGCACCAGACTATTTTTCTTCCAGATAGACGGGGCAGTTCCTCTTCCAATGGCCAATCTTGTGGCAGTGGTAGCACTCATGTAGTGCTGCTACTTTAGCCTTTGGAGTAGCCTTTGGTTTGGAAGAGGCATTAGTGGTAACTACCTTTCCATTACCATTCCATTTAGGAGCCCCTTTCTTCTTGAACTTTTTATTCTTTCTGACCATGAGCACATCTTTCAGTGCAGGTTCAGTAGGTAAGCTCCTTTCAGCCTGAACAAGCATACCATGCAATTCTGGCAAGGTTGCTTCCCCTCCTTGCATATAAAAATTTAATCTGAAAGCATCAAAAGTTTCTGGCAAGGATCTGATCACAATATCAGTGGCCAGCTCTTTGGGATAAGGAAAACCCAACTTTTCCATGACTTGTAAATGCCCTATCAAGGCGAACACATGGGGTCCGACGGGTTTTCCCTTGCCCAGTTTGCATTCCAAAAGTTTACAATTAGCTTCAAATCTCTCTAATCGAGCATTCTTTTCGAACATTGTTCTAAGTTGCTGGATTATTGTGTAGGCATCAAGATTGTTAAAACGTTTTTGAAAATCATGTTCCATGCAAGCAAGCATCAGACATGTTACTTGCACAGAATTGGCCTCGAGATTTTGTCTAGCTCTTTTTTCTGCAACGGTTGCAGTTTCTGGCAGGGGTTCAAGGAGTGGAGTGTCAAGAACACTTTCCCTTCCTTCAGCTCTGAGAACAATTCTCACAGCCATTTCCCATTCAAGGAAGTTGTTTGCATTCAATTTGTCTTTTTCCAAGACACAGTGCAAGTTAAAAGCAGGAGTGTTGTTAGTTGAACCAGACATGATTTCTACAACAATGTAATAAAGCAAAATTAATAGTCTATCAATAAGCAGTAATTAAACAAGTTTAATAATTTATTCAAAATTTAAAATCTCCTTTTGAATAAATAATAACTAAGATCCTCTCCCACTACAGTCAAACGGACTTTGGCCCTACCTTTAACTATAGTAGTTAAGGTAAGTAAACGTTTTACTAATTATAACTAATTATAACTCTTAGTAGATAGATTAATAATCCTTTGTTCAATCCTATCTCTTAGTTTCAAAACCCAAAACTTTGTTTTTTGATGATTTTGTTGAGTGAAACCAAACATGAACATGTAAATTTTCAAATAAAAATTTACCCCATATCCCAAGAATTATGAGCAATACCTCGCTTTGGCAGAATGTATTACTCATTATCAAAGGCTTATAGGTGTTGTTTGGAAAAACAATAAAACTCAATATTATTTATGGGGATTCAAGTTAATAAACATGGTTAATATTAAGTGAACACATAGCATACTTAACCAATTCATAAACTTATGCAAGCAAAGATCAAAATAAAATAAGCGCTCAAAGCAAATAAAAGCATGAATAAAAAAATGATCTAGTATGGCCCCTAAAAAATAAAAAACTAATCTTCATGAAGCTTCCATGAATCTCCATTGATCACCTTCCTTGAAACTCCTTTCATTTGTGATTACATACTTTGAATAAAAAAAATACAAAATTAACGATACGCAGATCGTATTTAATAACATTCAAAACAAACGATTCGCAGATCGTATATAATTACATTTAAAACAAACGATTCGCATATCGTATATATACTATCCTAATTTTATATATAAATATTTGTTTTGGGCCATACTAGTCATAACATGTCAAAATAATATCAAATAATATAAACGGGATTAACAATGCAATATATCAAACTAAATTGTCATAACAATTAGCATATAAAATACCCTTTATATTTAGTCAAACTTAACTAATTTAAGTGAGACTATCTTAAGAGCATATAAAATATCCTTTAATTTTAGTCAATCTTAACTAATTTAAGTGAGACTATTTTAAGAGCATATAAAATATCCTTTAATTTTAGTCAAACTTAACTAATTTAAGTGAGACTATTTTAAGAGAATATAAAATATCCTTTAATTTTAGTCAAACTTAACTAATTTTAGTGAGACTATTTTAACAGCATATAAAATATCCTTTAATTTTAGTCAATCTTAACTAATTTAAGTGAGACTAATATAAGAGCATTCCCAAAAAAAAAATAAAATAAATATTTCAATCAAGCAGCAGCCGCAAGGAAAACAACCCAGCAGCACTGCAGCAGCCCAAAGCTCTGTTTCAGGCAAAACAGAGGCGGCTACTGCTCTGCGCCACCAGCCTGCTGTCATACAACCGTCACTACTGCTGCGCCATGCAGCTACGCCTCCGGCCACCATAGCCACCAGCCCGTGGCCTGCACTTTCACATCCCGTTTTTGATTCTCTTTTTTTTTTATGAATGCGAACAAATTCGAATCGATGTACAATCTTTGTGCATGAATTGCTTCAAATTTCAGGAAAAAAAAGATTTTCGCATTTAAATTACAATCCAATTGTACAAATTTTGTGTTTTAACAATTCATTGTTTGGATTTTGTGAATAATCAAAGCCCCAAGACAATAACCACAAAATTTCGAATCTTCATACAAATATATGAACAAAAAAAAAACAGTTGTTCAACTTTCAGAGAAATCAAGATCATATGAATATTATGAATTAGGCTAAACTGATACCACTGTTGAGTTTCCATAGATGCGTAATAAGCGGAATTTTAGGAAACACTTCCCTAACATCTATCTCAAGATCATAAACATAATCAGACACATGAATCATATAAAAGGATAAGATTATATTACCTTTGTAGCGTGAAATCCTCAAGAATTAGCGCGGTAAGATAATCTATAGAGCCTCAAACGTTGTTCCTCTATTCAGTCTACCAGAATCAATTGAATACCAACGTTTGCTAGAACGGAAGAGTATATGTTACTCTTGCTTTTACTGGTTTACAGAGAGTATGGTGAAGAAGAAGAGTCTCAAAGTTGCTGACTCTTTTCTACACCTTTATTACTCATATTCTCTCCTTATATAATACTCATGACCTAGGTCAAAAGAATCTGATTCTTTTGTTAACCTAATTGGATCACAAAACCCATACTCCTAATGGGCCTGAGTCATCTATCGTTCAATTGATTCTTTTGTAAGACCTTATAGGATTAATTATATTAGTTGTGGTCCAACTATTATTGACCCACCAATTATATTTATTCTCTAGCAAGTAAATATAATTACTAATAATAATTAACTTTATTATCTTTATAAATATCCTATATATTTATATATTTAGTAATTGTCGGAAATATCTAAGGACATATCCCTTCAGCATGTACACCTTCACACATCACGATACGTTAGAATTGCTAAATTTTTATCTCTTTTTGTGATCATTAATCTATCAAAGATAGAATTTCTCCTTAAACATCATGAGCTGAACATTCGTCTAAATTTTAAGTCTTCTTGTGATTTGATCTTCTTCTCGTTCAAAATAAGATTTCATCATATTTTTCTCATGACTTAAATGAAATTAATAACTTATACTTTTTGAATCTCAAAATTTATTGTGATTTTAGGAGCCATAGTAAGACTTGAGATTGAAGTCGTATTCTTTCATTAACTCTTCATGCTTTTGACGTGTTTTTAAACATTTTACTATAGTCCTTAAATTGCATTGGTCCAAACCAAAATATTATCCAAGTTTTTTAATTAGTTATAACCTAAGTTAAAAAAAAATTGATTTGAAAATATTGATAAAAACGATCTAGGCATCTAACTTTACTGGAAAATATTATGAATTGTGATAATCGAGGAGAGCTTAACACACTAAATTAAGCATGAAATTGGCTTTGGAAAAGTTCTTGAATGCACGTTTCCCTTGATCGATCATAATGAAATCTTTAGAAATCTTCATAGCAGTAAGATTGTCATTCCCCTCTTTCTTAAAAAGACTTTCAATGGACCATTTGAACAAGGACTCAATTTCGAATGTTGTTTGGTGGAATAATGTTCTTATCTGAGGTGAATTCATTCAAGGTTATGATTTAAAATTAAGCATCTTTCGTCTTTGGTGGATGAGCCATGTGATGTTAATGATGATTGGGTGGGATCATTAGATAGCCTTGAGACTTGTGATGAAAATCGGGGATATATAGTCAGGTTATGGGAGTATTTATTTTTAGAGGCTCCCTGTTTCTAGCGAACAGTATTTTAATTTTTATGAACAATATCCCACATTTTTTTACTCCCTATTTCTTTTTTAAATAATTTGCAAATTACAGTCTTTAAGTTTTACACTTTTACGAATTACAGCCTTAATGTTTGTTTTTTGCAAATTACAACCGCCAAAGTATTAAAGTCTACAGCGGTCAAGCCAAATCACAGAATTCCGACCACTTAGCCTAAAATCCGACCATTAAAATGGTCGAATTCTGTAATTTGGCCTAAATTTTATAGAATTTGATACTTTGATGGCTGTATTTTGCAAAAATTGAGGCTATAATTCGCAAAAATGCTAAACTTTAAGGTTGTAATTCACAAATTATTCTTCTTTTTTATGAAAGTCAAAAAGGAGAGATCATTTTCGGTTTGTAATAACTTTTATTTTTTGATTTGCATGCATTATATGACTATTTGCTAAATTATTTGATGTTCATATGCTTATGTTCATATGCTTTATAGGATGCTTTATATGTTTTGGAATTGGTTCATATGTGCTCTTAATTTTTTTACCTATAATCATGTCCTATTTCTTCGTGTTTTGCATGTCATTGCTTTGATAACTTTACATGTGATATGTTTTGTTACTTGGTTTATAGTAAACTATATCATGATTAATGATCATTACTATTCTATTTTTGAAACATATTTCAAAGTTTTGAAAACTTATCGTTTTACGCTTAGTGTTGAAATTATTTATGTGTTTTTGATGTGAATTATGAGTTCAGTTTATATAATAGGTCTTACAATGTTAAAGCACTTTAGACTTAGTACTATGATTTAGCAAAATATAATTTTTACTTTCATCAAGGGAAAGATTGACGATTCAACTCCTTTAAGTGATGATATTCAAAACTCACACTAAATTAATCAATAAATTAAGTAATTATATTTAATTGATTAATAGGTCTAAATCATATTTAGTAATAAATAGGTTTAGATGATAATCTAATCATAACATGATTAATCTAATAATAACCTCAGCTAAAATTAGTTGTATGAGTTAAATGAAATAGACCAAGTATTATAATATTACTACAAGTTTATAGTCTTGAATTAAATTAGAATACATGCTAATTAAGATAATTAACTTACTTAATTAACAAGACTCTTTGTGCCAAATATAAGCCCTTCTAAAAATGTGGAACCGATTTTCAGTTTATGGATGCGTTACTAAATGTTCCTAAATTATAGGAAAGATGGATTTTAAAAGCTTCTATAGTCTTGAAATAAAATGTTTTATGAAATCTAAAATCAATTTAATAATTATTCATTATTTAAGTTGAGTTTAATTAAATTTTTTAAACGTGTAAGAATAGTTATAAACACACTTGATTATTGCTATTTTTAGAACTAATTTGACAGGATTGACTAAGTTTTTAAGGAGCCTATAAATAGCTAAACGTGTTGGTAAAGAAGTCAATGAGTGCGTTTAACTACTTGCAGTCCCAGGCTTTGACACTGAATTCCAACATAAATATAGTGAGATAAATAAGGAGAAAAATAAGGTGATGAAGCACATGACATATAACGTCCAATATATATATATATATATATATATATATATATATATATATATATATATATATATATATATATATATATATATATATATATATATATATATATATATATATGTATGTATGTATGTATGTATGTATGTATATATGTATATATATATCTATATATATATATATATATATATATATATATATATATATATATATATATATATATATATATATATATATATATATATATATATATATATATATATGTATGTATATATGTATATATATATTTATATATATATATATATATATATATATATATATATATATATATATATATATATATATATATGTATATATATATATATATGTATATATGTATATATATGTATATATGTATATATATATATATATATATATGTATATATATATATATATATATATATATGTATATATATATATATATATGTATATATATATATATATATGTATATATATATATATATATATATATATATATATATATATATATATATATGTATATATATATATATATATATATATATATATATATATATATATATATATATATATATATATACATATATATATATATATATATATATATATATACATATATATATATATATATATGTATATATATATATATATATATATATATATATATATATATATATATATATATATATATATATACATATATATATATATATATATATATATATATATATATATATTTATATATATATATATATTTATATATATACATATATATATATATATATATATATATATATATATATATATATATATATATATATATATATATATATATATATATATATTGTTGTGATTGGTGTGACTTGAGTGCACAAGTGGTGTGTGCATTCATGTTGTGACTCTTGGGATGAAATCCCATAAGTTTGTCATGAATGGGTGTATTAAGATGAGTCTTAATATTTGTTGTTTATGATGATGATTAAAGTATGAATTAATGAGTTATTCATGGGAGTTATGGGACTTAATGAAGAAGTGCAAAGGTTTAGTTCAAGATGCTCAACAATGCAAGTCGAGCAATACTGTCAGAAGCCCTCTAAAGTGCCGCTCGACCAGCTCGCTCGACCGAGCGAGCTTCAGGATGGGTCGAGCGAGCAGACTGAATGCAGACAGACACTTCCTGTATCCCGCTCGACCATGCCGCTCGACCGAGCGAGCCTCTTCTTTGGTCGAGCGATGTTTCTGATGCTCCTAAGATGCTGTTTTTGACTCTTCAAGTTCTTGGAGATGTTTTATTATCATTTATTCATAGCTTTAATGTATTTAATATTACTTAGTGTGATCTCTCCTATAAATAGAGAGCTCTCATTCACATTGTAATTGGTGAATACATCCACAAATACACCCCAAGCCAAACACTAGCCTATATCTCTTCTCTATTGTAATTCTCCATAGTTGAGAGTTCTTTGAACTCCTTTTGATAATATAAGAGATACTACACACCGGAGGACGTAGCCTTAGTTGGGTGAACCTCGTTAAATCTTTGTGTCGTTTTATTGCTTTATTTTCTCCAACAAACATCGATATTATTGATAGCATAATTTGTTTGTCACAAAACCTCATACACTCAATCTTGGTAATATTGGAGTTTGAAACACATTGTTCGAACTCTAATACATCGTCGTTTTCAATTGGTATCAAAGCCAAAGTTGTTGTTATCGTGTTTTAGAGGTTATATTGGTGCAACATGGCTACAATGAAACTTGATATTGAGAAGTTTGATAGGAGTGTGAACTTTGGCTTATGGCAAGTCAAAATGAAAGCAATTTTGATACAAAATGGAGCGCATAAAGCATTAGATGGTGTGGATAAGACACCCGAAGGCATAAGTGAGGCTAAGTGGGAAGAAATAGATGTGACGGCTCTTTCCGCCATACAACTTTGTCTCTCTAATGAAGTTTTGAGAGAAGTTATAAAGGAGGAAACTTCAAAAGGCATTTGGGAAAAATTGGAATCACTCTATATGGAAAAGAGTGTTACCAATCGACTTTTGTTAAAGAGTCGTTTGTATGATCTCAGATTGCAAGAAGGGAGGCCCATGAAATCGCACCTTGATGAATTTTACTCAATAATTATGGATTTGCAAAATATTGATGTAAAAGTGAATGATGAGGATTTGGCTATTCTTTTGTTAGTTTCTCTACCGTCTTCATATAAGCATTTTAGGGAAACCTTGTTATATGGAAGAGACACTTTGAGTAGTGAGGATGTTAGAAAGGCCTTGACTCAAAAGGACCTTATTGATTCTCAATTTGCTCAAAAGGAGTCAAGAGTTTCCAATGGTGCTTTATTTGTTAAAGAGTCGAGTAGGAACAAAAGCACCATGACTTGTAACTTTTGTAAGAAGAAGAGTCATTTCTAGAAAGATTGTTGGAAATTAAAAGCCAAACAATCAAATGAAAGCAAATCCGCAAGAGCTAGCTCCGCCGAAGCTAGCTATGTTGAAGATGAGATATATGATGTTGATGCTCTTGTCATTACTAGTGAATATAAGGGTGGTGATTCTTGGATTTTGGATTCGGGATGTTCTAGACACATAACTTTTAACTCTAGGTTCTTCTCAACTTATCAAAAGGTTGATGGAAGAAAAGTCACTATGGGCAATGAGGCTACTTGTCCGATATTTGGTATTGGAGATGTTAAAATTGTCACGTTTGATGGTGTTGAAAGAACATTGACCGGAGTCCTTCATGTTCCAGGTATGAATAAAAGCATAATTTCCCTTAGTATTCTTGATAAAGAAGGTTTTAAGTGCATTGGTGAAGGTGGAGTGTTGAAGGTTGGCAAGGGTCCTAATTTGTTCTTGAAAGTATCCATTAATGATGGCGTGTATATGCTTTTGGGTTCAACCTTAATTAGTTCGGCTTGTGTGTCCACTACTTCAACCGAGCATGAAAATGAAATTGATACTTCTTTTAATGACAGTTTGAGAATAATTTCAACATATCCCAATGAGTCCATGGGATGTATGGACTTGATTGGTAATTAAAAGCATACTCTTGTGAGCCCTTTGAGGGCATGTTTAGTGCATGTGCTATGTTTATGCACATGTGTTGTTTTTATTTTTGAGTATGATGTTGTGTAAGTTTTTATATTATGTTGGAGTGAATTAGAGAATTTCATTGACTTTGACTTGGATGAACTCAAGTCAAGGTGGATATTGTTGTGATAGGTGTGACTTGAGTGCACAAGTGGTGTGTGCATTCATGTTGTGACTCTTGGGAAGGAATCCCATAAGTTTGTCATGAATGGGTTTATTAAGATGAGTCTTAATATTTGTGGTTTATGATGATGATTAAAGTATGAATTAATGAGTTATTCATGGGAGTTATGGGACTTAATGAAGAAGTGCAAAGGTTTAGTTCAAGATGCTCAACAATGCAAGTCGAGCAATACTGTCAGAAGCCCTCTAAAGTGCCGCTCGACCAGCTCGCTCGACCGAGCGAGCTTCAGGATGGGTCGAGCGAGCAGAAAGAATGCAGACAGACACTTCCTGTATCCCGCTCGACCAGGCCGCCTGACCGAGCGAGCCTCTTCTTTGGTCGAGCGATGTTTCTGATGCTCCTAAGATGCTGTTTTTGACTCTTCAAGTTCTTGGAGATGTTTTATTATCATTTATTCATAGCTTTAATGTATTTAATATTACTTAGTGTGATCTCTCCTATAAATAGAGAGCTCTCATTCACATTGTAATTGGTGAATACATCCAACCCCAAGCCAAACACTAGCCTATATCTCTTCTCTATTGTAATTCTCCATAGTTGAGAGTTCTTTGAACTCCTTTTGATAATATAAGAGATACTACACACCGGAGGACGTAGCCTTAGTTGGGTGAACCTCGTTAAATCTTTGTGTCGTTTTATTGCTTTATTTTCTCCAACAAACATCGATATTATTGATAGCATAATTTGTTTGTCACAAAACCTCATACACTCAATCTTGGTAATATTGGAGTTTGAAACACATTGTTCGAACTCTAATACATCGTCTTTTTCAATTGGTATCAAAGCCAAAGTTGTTGTTATCGTGTTTTAGAGGTTATATTGGTGCAACATGGCTACAATGAAACTTGATATTGAGAAGTTTGATAGGAGTGTGAACTTTGGCTTATGGCAAGTCAAAATGAAAGCAATTTTGATACAAAATGGAGTGCATAAAGCATTAGATGGTGTGGATAAGACACCCGAAGGCATAAGTGAGGCTAAGTGGGAAGAAATAGATGTGACGGCTCTTTCCGCCATACAACTTTGTCTCTCTAATGAAGTTTTGAGAGAAGTTATAAAGGAGGAAACTTCAAAAGGCATTTGAGAAAAATTGGAATCACTCTATATGGAAAAGAGTGTTACCAATCGACTTTTGTTAAAGAGTCGTTTGTATGATCTCAGATTGCAAGAAGGGAGGCCCATGAAATCGCACCTTGATGAATTTTACTCAATAATTATGGATTTGCAAAATATTGATGTAAAAGTGGATGATGAGGATTTGGCTATTCTTTTGTTAGTTTCTCTACCGTCTTCATATAAGCATTTTAGGGAAACCTTGTTATATGGAAGAGACACTTTGAGTAGTGAGGATGTTAGAAAGGCCTTGACTCAAAAGGACCTTATTGATTCTCAATTTTCTCAAAAGGAGTCAAGAGTTTCCAATGGTGCTTTATTTGTTAAAGAGTCGAGTAGGAACAAAAGCACCATGACTTGTAACTTTTGTAAGAAAAAGAGCCATTTCAAGAAAGATTGTTGGAAATTAAAAGCCAAACAATCAAATGAAAGCAAATCCGCAAGAGCTAGCTCCGCCGAAGCTAGCTATGTTGAAGATGAGATATATGATGTTGATGCTCTTGTCATTACTAGTGAATATAAGGGTGGTGATTCTTGGATTTTGGATTCGGGATGTTCTAGACACATAACTTTTAACTCTAGGTTCTTCTCAACTTATCAAAAGGTTGATGGAAGAAAAGTCACTATGGGCAATGAGGCTACTTGTCCGATATTTGGTATTGGAGATGTTAAAATTGTCACGTTTGATGGTGTTGAAAGAACATTGACCGGAGTCCTTCATGTTCCAGGTATGAATAAAAGCATAATTTCCCTTAGTATTCTTGATAAAGAAGGTTTTAAGTGCATTGGTGAAGGTGGAGTGTTGAAGGTTGGCAAGGGTCCTAATTTGTTCTTGAAAGTATCCATTAATGATGGCGTGTATATGCTTTTGGGTTCAACCTTAATTAGTTCGGCTTGTGTGTCCACTACTTCAACCGAGCATGAAAATGAAATTGATACTTCTTTTAATGACAGTTTGAGAATAATTTCAACATATCCCAATGAGTCCATGGGATGTATGGACTTGATTGGTAATTAAAAGCATACTCTTGTGAGCCCTTTGAGGGCATGTTTAGTGCATGTGCTATGTTTATGCACATGTGTTGTTTTTATTTTTGCGTATGATGTTGTGTAAGTTTTTATATTATGTTGGAGTGAATTAGAGAATTTCATTGACTTGGATGAACTCAAGTCAAGGTGGATATTGTTGTGATAGGTGTGACTTGAGTGCACAAGTGGTGTGTGCATTCATGTTGTGACTCTTGGGAAGGAATCCCATAAGTTTGTCATGAATGGGTTTATTAAGATGAGTCTTAATATTTGTGGTTTATGATGATGATTAAAGTATGAATTAATGAGTTATTCATGGGAGTTATGGGACTTAATGAAGAAGTGCAAAGGTTTAGTTCAAGATGCTCAACAATGCAAGTCGAGCAATACTGTCAGAAGCCCTCTAAAGTGCCGCTCGACCAGCTCGCTCGACCGAGCGAGCTTCAGGATGGGTCGAGCGAGCAGACAGAATGCAGACAGACACTTCCTGTATCCCGCTCGACCAGGCCGCTCGACCGAGCGAGCCTCTGCTTTGGTCGAGCGACGTTTCTGATGCTCCTAAGATGTTGTTTTTGACTCTTCAAGTTCTTGGAGATGTTTTATTATCATTTATTCATAGCTTTAATGTATTTAATATTACTTAGTGTGATCTCTCCTATAAATAGAGAGCTCTCATTCACATTGTATTTGGTGAATACATCCACAAATACACCTGAAACCAAACACTAGCCTGTATCTCTTCTCTATTGTAATTCTCCATAGTTGAGCGTTCTTTGAACTCTTTTTGATAATATAAGAGATACTACACACCGGAGGACGTAGCCTTAGTTGGGTGAACCTCGTTAAATCTTTGTGTCGTTTTATTTTGTTTGTCACAAAACCTCATACACTCGATCTTGGTAATATTGGAGTTTGAAACACATTGTTCGAACTCTAATACATCATCGTTTTCATATATATATATATATATATATATATATATATATATATATATATATATATATATATATATATATATATATATATATATATATATATATATATGTATATATATATATGTATATATATATATGTATATGTATATATATATATGTATATGTATATATATATATGTATATATATATATATATATATATATATATATATATATATATATATATGTATATATATATATATATATATATATATATATATATATATATATATATATATATATATATATATATATATGTATATATATATATATATATATATATATATATATATATGTATATATATATATATATATATATATATATATATATATATATATATATATATATATATATATATATATATATATATATACATATATATATATATATATACATATATATATATATATATACATATATACATATATATATATATATACATATATATATATATATATGTACATATATACATATATATATATATATATATATATACACATATATATATATATATATATATATATATATATATATATATATATATATATGTATATATATATATATATATATATATATATATATATATACATACATATATATATATATACATATATATATATATATATATATATATATATATATATATATATATATTTATATATATATATATACATACATATATATATATATATATGTATATATATATATATATATATATATATATATATATATATATATATATATATATATATATATATATATATATATATATATATATATATATATATATATATATATATATATATATATATATATATATATATACAGTGGCGGACCCAGGAATTTCAATTTGGGGGGGCAAAATCCGAACGTCACGTCGTTCGAATAATTTGATCATCGTCCGAATAATTTTTTTTTAAAGAAAAATAGAAAAATACAAGAAAAATAGAAAATTACAATTTACAATATCAAATCCGATGTTAAAAGTTTTACAATCCAAAATATTAAAAAAAAAAAATACAAGCGTTCAAATGAAAATTACAAATTCATCCTTCGAGTTTTCATATTTTTAAAGCGATCAATAATCTTTTCATCAGAAACTTGTAGAAACACTTCCTTCTCAATGTAAGTAACCAAACAATCATTCACTAGTTGATCACCCATGCTATTTCTCAACTTATTTTTGACAAACGTCATTGCGGAAAACACTCTTTCTACACTTGCCGTAGCAACAGGAAGAATCAACATCAACTTGATTAGCAAATGTATAAGAGGAAAAGTCTCATGTCTCCTTGTTTTAACAAGCATCATGGAAAGAGAATTGATATCTTGCAAATCATGAAATCTTTCATCATTTTGCATAGAATCCAAGAAGACATCAAGTTGAAGATCAAGAGCCGTTAAATCAAAACATGAAAACTCTTCGGGATATAAAGAAGCAAGTTTAAGTATCCTCTCTTTATCAAAAGATGAAAAGTTACCTCTAGGACTCAGGGAAGCCATGCATGTAAGTAACTCCATGTTCTTCTCATTAAAACGGTTATCAATCTCTTGAAGATGCAAATCTATTACTTCCAAAAAGATTGCAACCCGAAAATGATGTAGATTTGTTGCTTGTTTAGCAAAACGTCTTGATCTTCCTTGAGGTACATATTGAGCATCCATAGATGGAACATCAATCTCTTGTTTAGTACAAAATAAAATGACTTTGTCTAAGAGACTATCCCATCCTTAATCCCTCATCTTTTGCAACACATTCGTTGTACTTTTAACAAGGCTAATGGCATTCACAATATCTTGTTCCTTTCTTTGTAAAGCAACACATAAATCATTAGTGTAGCCAAAAATAGTCAACATGAAATGAGCCATAAAAATAAAATCAAAGGACTCCAAAGATCCTAAAACAACTTGAGCTTTGAGCTTATCATCCGGAGAGCCATTTTCTCCAATCTCCTCAAGCACTTTAACAATTGAAGGAAACAAGTTGATGATACTTATTAGACACTTGTAATGAGATCCCCAACGTGTATCTCCCGGCCTACTCAAACGACGTTCTTGATTCAAACCCGATCCACTTTCAATTTCCCCCACTTCCAAAGCTTGAGCCACTACTTGAGCTTGGTTTTTTCGAATAAGGTCTCTTCTCTTACAAGAAGCTCCCACCACATTTAACAAGTTTGCAAGTACGTCAAAAAGCCAAGTACAATTAACATTCTTTTTAGCAACCGCAACTAGAGTTAGTTGAAGTTGATGAGCAAAACAATGAATGTAATAGGCTCTTGGAGTATCATTCATAATCAAAGTCTTGAGGCCATTGATTTCACCCCTCATGTTACTTGCCCCATCATACCCTTGACCTCTTATCATGGAAGGACTCAATGAATGTTCCATAAGCAAGGACATAATGGCATTTTTAAGAGACAAAGCGGTAGTATCACCCACATGTAGAATGCCTAAAAAGCGTTCCACTACCGATCCATTTTCTCTATTAACAAACCGCAAAACAAGAGCTAGTTGTTCTTTTTGAGACACATCACTTGATTCATCGGCCAAAATAGAAAAGTAACCATCACCAACCTCTTCTATTATGCGCTTAGTAGTCTCTTTTGCACAACAAGTGATAATGTCTTTTTGAATTTTGGGAGATGTTAATTGACAATTTTTGGGTGCATTTTGGAAAGTATATTTTCCTATTTCCTCAACCTTCCCCCCCAACCACTTCAAAAGCTCAAGAAAGTTACCTCTACTATATGACTCCTCACTTTCATCATGTCCCCGGAATGCCAAACCTTGGCCCAAAAGAAATCTCAAACAAGTTAAGGATGCATTCAAACGAATATGATATTCGTTCATTTGAACCTCACTCGCATTATCAAATACAAATTCAATTGATGTCTTCTTTGCATCTCTTAGATTCACATATTTCTCATAAGCAATATTATGAGCACTTTTAATTCCTCCAACATGCTTCTCAAGCCTATCAGGTTTACTCCACGCTCTAAACCCTCCGACAACAAATGCATCACCCCCCTTGTTAATTTCAACATCCCTCTTGAACAAATAACAAACAAAACAAAATACGGCATCCATTTCAACACTATATTCAAGCCAATCCCATTTTTTGAACCAATTCAAACTAAAACGGCGTAACCTACCAGAGATATCTCTTTGAGGGAAATCATGTGTTTTTGGTTGGCAAGGTTTTTTAAGAATATATGCTCTCCTAACCGGATTTCTTTCATTAGGGGGATAATCCATTATGTTTTTCCTCAATCCCGGGTCATGAGGAAGAAGTTCAACATCATACACCCATTCATCATCCAATGGTTCATCACAACTACTTGAACCACCTACTTCCATATTAACATCTTCACTTGGAGGGGAACTTAAAGGAGGACTTAGAGGGGAACTTAAAGGAGAAGATTCATTGCCTTCGTTAGATGTTTGTTGGGATTTCATTCTTTTAAACAATAATTCACGAAGATCGGGTTGTCTTCCCTTTACTTTTGACTTTTTCGAACAAGGTGAACTTGAATTACTTGACATTTCCTAATTAAATTAAAAATATGACTCATAATTCAATAATCTCACTTACCAAATGCAATAATCTCATAATTCCAATGCAAAAATCAGTTTATAAACCCACATCAAATTTTATAATTCCAATGCAATAATCTCACTTACCAAAAATCAGTTCATAATTCAATAATCTCACTACCCATTGCAAAAAACGTCATAGTTTTGTTGAAAAAACAACAAATTATGTTGCAATTCACCCAAAACAATCCAAATTTAGAATTTTCATAAGAGAATAATCAACAAAAGAATAAGATAATTAACAAAATTAATAAAATTAAGTTAAGAGAAACTGCGTACCTTCAATGGCAACTCGGGAAGACGACGGGACTGTACTTAAAGTCTTAAACAGAGGGTTAGAGCCGGCGACCGGCGTCGTCACTCGTCAGCAAGGAGAAGAGCAGGAAGAGCCGAAGAGGATTGAGGAAAGATTGACAGTCGAACACTCAGACGAAGACGAAGATTGAGGAAGAGGAAGACCAAGTCACCATTGACGAAGCTCAGACCGTCAGACGAAGATTGACAGGCAGACAAAGACGAAGAGTCGAAGACGAACTGACGAAGCGAAGACCAACCGGCAAGCGGGCAAGCGATGAAGCGAAGACGAAGAGGAAGGCAGGAAATTTAGGGTTTGTTTCTGGGTTTCTCTTTCTTTCGCCTACAAACGCTTCTTTTCAATTTTTTTTAAATTTTTTTTTTTTTTTTAAAAAACCGGATTTAATTTTTTAAGATTGGGGGGTCCACTGCCCCCCCTTGCACCCCTCTAGGTCCGCCACTGTATATATATATATATATATGTATATATATATATATATATATATGTATATATATATATATATATGTATATATATATATATATATATATATATATATATGTATATATATATATATATATATATGTATATATATATATATATGTATATATATATATATATGTATATATATATATATATATGTATATATATATATATATATGTATATATATATATATATGTATATATATATATATATGTATATATATATATATATATATATGTATATATATATATATATATATATGTATATATATATATATATATATATATATATATATATATATATATATATATATATATATATATATATATATATATATATATATATATATATATATATATATATATATATATATATATATATATATATATATGTTTTTCTCTAAATTTTTGTTTGTTGTTGTTTTATAATTGATTTGCTTATCTTCTTCCTTCACATTTTGCTTCTCATTTTGTAGTTGTGATCTTATTTTTGATGAGGGTTTTTCATCTTTCTCAGGTAAGTTACCGTTGCTACTTTCCTCTTACGTTTTCCTCTTTCATTTTTAATGTCTATGAATGCAGTAAATTGTTGACTAATCCAAGAGTAAATAAGTAATGGAACTTCTCTACTTCAATTTGGATTTCGATAGTTGATTCTTAATTTATTTACTAATTAATTTATTTTTATTGATTTCTATCGATTTGAAGTTTACTATACATCAGCCGATATAATTTTAGCTCTAGATTTGTTTAATGAGATGTTTGTTAAGAATTAATTTATGATGGATGTTGTGTTAAAAATAATTCTTTTTTGTTCGGGCAAACTACTTGTCTTTTTGATTCATTCATCATTGTGATATCAATTTGAATCTAATCCTGCCCGTTGTTGAGTACCTAGAATTCATATTTGTATTAGTTTGAGCTTTTCCCTGGCAAGTGATTATTTTAAGGTAGTCTTGCTTTATTTATGTTGATGTTAGTCATCGTTAGGATCGATCGAATGCACCTTGCTTTGTTGGCTACTTACAATTATAAGTAATTGCTAAATCATGTTTCATGTCCTTTTTGCATCTAACTTATATACACATCGTATGTTTTTTATGTTTATAAAAACCTATATGATTATGAGTTTTAGATTGTGTTCGATAAGAGGCTT
>NC_080062.1:19227426-19322850 GCF_026212465.1 Amaranthus tricolor | reverse complement strand
AAAAATAACTTGCACAATTTTTTATTGTGTTGTAGAAAAGGAAAAATTGCACTACTACGCCTACAATCTCCTCCTGAGTTACTTTCATTTTTGTTACATGGGAATGATGAACGAAGTACGGCATTTTATGGAACGCATAGAAGGGTATAATATGATGTTTGCTTTTACTTCTATGGGTGGACAAATAGACAAAACCATCAACATGGGTCGTGGGCCATATGTGTTTTGCATGCGATGACAAACATGTCATTAAATTTGTAGCTTACTACCCGATGGATCAAGTTATGCTAAATTTCAACAATTCTACATTGTTGGTACAAAAAATGAGATATCTAACATAAAAATGTCGTTAGGTTATAAAATCACACTTTATGCCTTTTGTTTTAATTAAAAAATTTAATTATTGTTTGTAAAATTATTTATAACATTTATTTACTTCAATTGTATAATCCACTGCAGTATGGGAAATCAAGATGACTTTGATGATTCGATTGTTAAAGATTTGAAAAATCTATCAAGATTTAACGAATCCATATGTTCAGTCATGGAGGATGGTGCGTGACAACATACACCATGCAGATAGTGTTGAAATTCAATTAAGGCTTATTAATAAACAAAGTCACGACGCAAGAACTCACAATATGCCATTTGCGTCTGAAGTTGTCGCTTTGGTTGTTGGAGATATCAAATGTGTCTCAGAAGAGCGTGACATAATTGTTGAGGGTTGTGATGGTAGATTACATCGCATTAGTGAACTTCATCCATGCTATCTGGCACTTCAACATCCCCTGTTGTTTCCCCGTGATGAGGATGGGTATAGGTTAGACATCTCTCATAAAAGAGTTCAATTGCGTGAATGGTCTATTGCTGAACTAATACCGATAACTATTAAGAAGCGAGTACGATTAACCATGACAGAATGGTTTTCCTATCGAATAATGGACAAAATGAATGAAGTTGACACAATTTTGCGTTCTGTTAAATTATTCCATCAGTTTTTGGTTGATGGATGGACAATGATAGAGTCTGAAAGGCTTTTATTCATACGGAGAGATCAAAATGTACTAAGGGCTGATAAATACGTTAACCTTCAAGGTGTTACATCAATATCAGATAGTCCTTCACACATAGCTGGTAGATGTATTATTTTACCATCTATATATCCTAGGAGTCTGTGATTCATGACCGAGATATATCATGATGTTATGGGTATATGCAAGACGTATGGGTTTCCAGATGTATTTATAACATTTACGTGTAACTCAAAATGGCCAGAGATTTCCCGTTTTGCTCAGTCAAAAAATTTGCGTCCAGAAGATCGACCTGATATATTGTCTTGAGTGTTTAAAATAAAGTTGGACAGTTTGGTTAAGGACTTGAAGAACGAAAATTGGTTTGGAAGAGTAACTGCATGTAAGTAATTATCCCAACTAACCTTTGTAAGAGAATATTTATATTTGATGTTTTTGTCATCTTTTAATTAATTTTTTTTGAAATGCATGTAGTGGTATATAGTATTGAATTCCAAAAGAGAGGTCTTCTGCATGCACATAGTAGTGTTGCTTTTACATCGAGATGATAAGATTGTAAATCTAGTTGATATTAACAAGTTTATCTCTACTGAGTTGCCTAATAACTAAGAGAACCCTTTAATGTACTCTTTAGTGACAAATTTAATGATTAATGGCCCGTGTAGATCTTCGAATCCTCGATCACCATGCATGTAGAATGGACACTATTCAAAACACTTTCCTTAAAGGTTCAATGACGAAACATATGTTGATGGAGATTATTATCCATGTTAAAAGAGAATAGACAATGGTGCAACAATATTCAAAAGTGGTATTGAAGTGGACAACAGATTTGTTGTCGCTTACGATCCATCTTTATTGTTGAAATATAAGGCAAATATTAATGTTGAGTGGTGTAACCAATTTCGAGCTATTAAATATCTTTTCTAGTACATTAACAAAGGACAAGATAAGATTACGACGAGTTTGTCCAAAACAAGGAGAGAAAATGAAGATGACGAGGATGTTGACGAAATTCAAGAATACTATGATTGCATATATGTTTCTGCAAGCGATGCTTCACGGCTTATCTTAGGATTTGTTATTCATCATCAAACTCCACCAGTTGGCAGGCTTAGTTTTCATTTTCGAGGTGAACCTACTATTGTGTTCAACGACGACGAAACAATCGACGATGTCATATCTAGGCCGATGAATGAGAGATCAATGTTCATGTCTTGGATGGAGTGTTACAAACAATATGATCATGCTAGGAATAATCTATACAATGAGTTTCCAGGAAGTTATGTATGGTAAATAAAAGAGAAAATTTTGACTCCGCGGAAAAGAGGATTCAGTATAGGAAGATTGTATCACATTGCACTAGGTTGTGGCGAGCGATATTATTTGAGAACTTTACTCAACTTTGTCAAGGGTGCGACATCGTATGACGACATTAGGACTGTTGATGGATTCATGTATCCTACATTTAAGGATGCTTGCTATGCTGTGGGATTACTTAATAAAGAAAAGGAATATATTGATGGAATTATTGAAGCGAGCTTTTGGGGGCCTACATTTTATTTGAGGAAATTGTTTGCAATATTATTGATGTCCGGAAGCATAGCAGGGCTGGGATATGTTTGGGATAACAAATGGAAATTGCTCTCCGAACAAAGAAGTATGTTACAAGTCAGGTAATATAATTTCTATGATATAATATACTCCCTCCTATTCAGCTGAACTGTCCCATTTCCTTTTATGGTCAAGTCAGCTTAAATGTCCCATTTCTATTTTTGGCATGGATTTTTGACTATTATATCCTTAGTACTTTATCCTATTTTCAATTATACCCTTTATTACCCTTACTAATTTTCCCTCCCTTATAATTAATCAACATAATAAAATCTTAATTAATCCCACCCATTTACACTCCCTCCCTTTATAATCCTAAAACCCTACGTCCCTACCCATTCCCCATTTGATATTCTGCCGTTTTTCTTAATCCTCCATTGAAACCTTCACCTTCTTCCTTATTGTTCTTCTTGTTCTTCTCTGAAAACCCTACCCATTCCCCATTTGATATTCTGCCGTTTCTCTTAATCTTCCATTGAAAGCTTCACCTTCTTCCTTATCGTGTTTCTTGTTCTTCTCTGAAAACCCTAAAACATGGCAAACTCCAGTTCGCCATTAAAATCCCCCCTGAAGAATCCTAACTCGAAAATCGACTCATCCATGAAAAACCCTAAGTCTCGTACTTCTTTACTTCTGAGAATCCCCAAATCTCCTTACAAATCGCCTTCTAAGATAGACTTTAAGGGGTTCGATGATGGAAACCCTAGATCTGGACTGAAATCGTTTGAGGAAGAGTCTTATGATTACAATGATGACTCAACTTCTGTTGAGACTGATCCTAAGTGGGGAAGAGAACTTGACTCTGAAGGTGAACCCATTTACACACCTGAGCCTGATATATATCCTGATCGTGAATATTCTTCCATTGATGCTGTTTTTTCGAATACTGATTGTGAAGAAGAAGATTGGCTTGATAAGCTTGGTCCTTTCTCAAGTGAGTTTCTGTTTGTGTTGGTGCATGTTCATTTTGACTGATGATGATTTTTAAGTTAAACGTTTTTTTATGCATTTAATTTCTTTGCTCTGTGATCTCAAAGTGAGAGCAGTTTTAGCCACCAAAAAATCAAACAAAGGGGGTTTGGATTGTTTTCCAACGTTTACTGCACAAAGATGTTCGATTTTATACTCAATGATTTCAAAAAAAAAAAGAAATTTACCTGAGAGTTCTAAAACAACCAATTTTTTTCATTAATGTATATTTGAATAAAAATGTTTCATTGAAAACAACATACAATGTTTGTTGTTTGCTTCTGAAACATCCCATGTTAAAGATCCCAAAAATATGTCCAAATTGAAAAGGAATTTACATTTGATTAATGAAGCTGTGCTGGTTATGCTTGTGTTTGATTCTGTGCTTCAGTGCTGTTGTTGCTTCTGTGCTGTTGTTGCTTCTGTGCTGTTGTTGCTTTCTTCTGTGTCCCAAAAATTGTTGTTGGTTGCTGTTCTTTTGCTTAAACGAAGGTTGCTGTTGCAACTGTTGAAATTTGATGACTTTGGTTGTTGGTTACTTCTGACATTTCTACATTCAAATCCCCTTCTTCATATCCCCCTGCATACCCACTGACTTCCACAAGCTGATTCATTTTTTCATTACTTAGCTTTATGAATAAATATTGAAGTGAATCCACAACCAATTGTTTGTCAATAGTGAGGTAATCTGGTAAAGTCCCTTCCCTAGCTGCCTTTGTTTTGTTCATGTGAGGAATGTGATAGTCAAACCCCCCCTGTTTTTTCATGACCTCTATCATACAAGCTTGTAAAGTTATGAAAACAAACCTTAAACATTGTGGACTCAGATTTTGAAATGCATTATTCACAGCCTTAAGCAACTCTTTAACATTGTAAGCTGATTTTTGATATTGCAAAGCTTGAATTGATCTAAAAAAACCTAAATCTAGCACATTCATGTCAGGGGAATTTGGAGGTTGTTGCACTAATTGTATATTAAATCCATCTTTCATTGCCTCTTCTAAAAACCCTCTGTCATTGTGTGCTATATGAGGTTTAGCATTGTCTTGTTGAATGTAAATACGCTTGGATAATTCAGCAGGCCATTTTGCCCTAATTGTTGGCAACACATTAGTGATAAGCATTTCTCTAATGTGCTCTTTTGTGATTGACTGTATTGGCTTAGTTTCCATCTCCCCCCTTTTCCTGTTCTTTGAGCTTCTTTTTGCTGGCTCCTGTGTAATAAATGGCCATTTTAGCATTGTCTTGTTGTTTTCATTCAAAGCTGGTTTGATTGCGTTTGTGTGCCTTCTTATTACTTTGTTCCTCTTCCACCTACACACCGTTGATTGTGACACTTCCATTTGCTTTGCTACTGAATGCTGTGTACCCTTCAGTTCATATTTGATTGCCTTAAATTTTTCTTCATCAAACATTATTTTGTTTGCTGCTTCTTTCCCCCATCTCTTGCTGTTGAGGTTAATGATTGTGGTATTGGTTGTCATCTGCTTCTTGACATCATTCCACAATCGTGTAATTGTTTTCCTACAAACCTCAAACTCAATCGCAAGTGCGTTGATTGTGCCTAGCGCTGGTTTGCCCTTCTTATTTAATGCAGACAGTAGCTTCTGCATTATGCTTTCTCTTTGTTGTGTAGTTAATTGTTTTGTAGGAGCCATTGTTTTAGTTGATTGTGTAATAAATGAGCTTTGTCATTGTCTATTTATGCTTTCTGTTTTGTAATGTTATGATTGATTTTTTCTTGTTGTTGCACATTTCATTTTTAGCGCCATCTGCTTCTGTTTTCTGAAATTTTGGCTGTGTGCTTTGGGAATTTTCTTCAATTGTTGGCGGCAGTTTCTGAATATGTATTCAATTCCTTCTTTTTGGACATTTTCATTTTGAGTTTCAAAATAATGTGGGTACTGTGATGATATTTTCCATTTTGAAAAATTGGTTGTTTATAAATTGGAGGCTATTTAAGAAATTATTAATGCATTTTTTGGGTAATTTGGAAAATCTGAAGTCAATGATCGCAAAAAAATTCGCACTCACATGATCAGTAACGACTGCAACTACACCGAAGCTGTTGAAGAATTGAGAAGGCTCTCGGAGATACCGTAATTGATGTTTTTAATTTTTAGTACTCTTGACAAACTTATGTAATTTCCAAAAATTATTGTAAACGTAATTGTGGCGCAATTTAGGACTTAATTATGTAATTTAGGACTTAATTATGTAATTTAGGACTTAATTAAATTATCGATGTAATTGTGGCGCAAAAAAATTTCAAACTTTTGGTGCCAAAAAAAATCAGCTTTTAATTTGGTGGGAATTTGGTGGGAATCATTAATTCCTTAATCTTTACAATTAAAAACCCATAATACTACTCTCTCTCCTCTCTTAGGGTCCCATTTTGACTTTTCTTAAAATCCGTGAAAAGTCAAATGGGACATCTCACCTGAATAGGAGGGAGTATATTTTTTGAATATGTCATCTATAGACAATTTATATATTTAATTAAAATATATTTCAGATTTAAACCTCAATTGAATTACTTCAAACCTTTGAATTTGAAACTTCAACATCGATTTACTTTACGTGATCGTTCACAGGTACTTTAAATCAACCACTTTACTTCAAATTCTGTTATACCTTTAGTTACATATTTTGTCATTTCAACCTTTTTATATCCTTAGTTTGAGATATTGAATCATCAACTTACTTCTTGTTTCCCAATTGCAATTAAATTTTTTATTAAAAACTCTTATAACTCCCGAGATACTTTGAGATGAATACCTTAAGTCATTTATTGAATCTCATATTCATTAAAGATATCCACAATCATTTTAATATCAACTTTTAATAACTCAAAACTCGATCATTGTCAACTTACTTCGAATTATAACATTTATAACAATACTCTTCATTTAACGCTTAAAACTTCAAATTCCATAACAAATTCATCCGAAATAACTTTAATAACCTTTAGACATTCAAATTCGTATTTTTTCTTAACCATTATTCTATTATACTCACGTTTTACCATCAATATTTTCATACAATCCCAATTTTTTTAAGTTTATCCTCGATCAACTTAAGGTTCTTTTTTTTTTTTTTTTGTTTTTTTAACCTTTAATAACCAAACATTTCCTCACTTACAAAGTCAAACTTCTCACAATTTAAGTATTCTTTAAACTTCCAATTGATCCCTTTTTTTCTTAATTCACATTTTTCCATCAATAAAACCTTTATAGAGTCCCAATGTTATCATTCATTCATTAAAAACCTTTGAAAACTTTCTCAATCATAATTTCACATTAACCTCAATACGTATAGGCCATTTAATCAATCTTACTACAACATAACTTTAAGTTAATGTTAATTGTATTAACCATTGTTTCCTTTCGAAACTTCCCTTAATTAAAATTTCTCATCCAAGTATCATTAAATTGAACATGTCACAAATAATTTTTCTACATTCTTTATTCCTTTATAGATTTTCAATCTTAACACACAATTAATGTATAACTTTCAATATTCCCAAAATGTTTCTTTTAAACTCTTTGCATCGAATCATTCTTGCACAACATCATCACAATTGTCGATAAGATTGGTCCTCAATTCCTTTTGCCAGTTATCCGAGTATATATAATATCTTTTGTAAAACAATTTCAAGAATACTTGACTAGAATATATATATATATATATATATATATATATAAATATATATATATATATATATATATATATATGTATATATATATATATATATATATATGTATATATATATATATACATATATATATATATATATATATATATATATATATATATATATATATATATATATATATATATATATATATATATATATATATACATATATATATATATATATACATATATATATATATACATATATATATATATATATATACATATATATATATATATATATACATATATATATATATACATATATATATATATACATATATATATATATACATATATATATATATATATATATATATATATATATATATATATATATATATATATATATATATATATATATATATATATATATATATATATATATATATATATATATATATATATATATATATATATATATATATATATATATATATATATATATATATATATATATATATATATATATATATATTTCAAGTTGAAATTTTGAGAGCTTTTAAAAAATTTTTTTTTTTTATACATGACATATAAACAATCACACAATATATCACATAAAAGCAAGTAAATCCACCAATCAAGATTCAAACGAAAAATTCCCAAATTAACTTTAATATCCTTTAAAACTCCTTTCACCAAACTTCAAAGTTTCAAATTCATAATTCGGACTTAACTCTTGACCTTCGGCTTGACTCGTACTAAAAGCGAATTCACAACACGTAAGGAAACTTCAAGGTTTCCTTAGCACGTAAGCACGTTACGTATTACACATATAACACATAGTCAAATTAATACCATTCGATTCTTAAAAGATATACCCTAAGATTCCACTATCGCGCTCTCTCGGGTTTTCGAAATTCATTTTTCAAAAGAACCGTATGCCATTTGGGTATACCCTAACAGTCATTAAACGGCCTCTAGGCATAGCGTTTAACTAGACACAGAAGGACAGATAGAAATCACTTACAAATTCTACTCATAACATGATAACATAAACTTTACACTTTACTAATAATAGTTTAGTGTTCTTGGGTCAAACTTACTTATACACATTGTTCAGTCTTAGATTTTCTCTAATTTTCACATACTTTATCACATTAATTAAAAGGTAGGGTGGTGAATGGAATACATCATACTCAGTTGTTAAAACGACTTCCTAGGGATTCATCTATCACATAAAACAAGTAAGCACATAGTATTTACAGGTAATATCCCCAGATTCGACTTAGACTCAATTCTATCGATCTCTCATATTTTCGAAATTTGTTTTTATATTCTTTTAAAAACTTTGACTCTGATACCATTTGAAACCGCTCTGAAATGAGTTCGTATGAGGGAGTTATGTCCAAAATACTAGTAGGCTATCATGAAAATCGACAATGAGGTTTCTGTTTTGTTCTGTCCGAACCTGTGTTGCTGTTTTTGAGACAGTTATAGTCGTTTTGGAGTTCTGGTGCTTTCATGAGATTTGTAGAGCTTCGAGCTGCGGTCGTGTGGGCACTTGAATCGTTCCAAAATGAGTTTGTATGAGAGAGTTATGTTCAAAATAGTGAAATACCAATAGGGTGTCATGAAAATCAATAATAAGCTTTCTGTTTTTTCATGTTCGGGCCTGTTCTGATTGTTTTTGGGTTTTAGTGTCTGCATAAGAATAGTAGATCTCTGAGTCATGGTCGCGTAGCCACTTCAATCGCCTCTATATGAGTTCTTAAGAGGAAGTTATGATCGAATTACTAACAGGTGTCCTGATGTGGAACTAAAATGGAGTTTATTAAGTGGGATTAGGAACTATAAAATGAATTGGATGTTTAAGGTAATTTATTGGGTAATAGGGTTATTACTCTCCCTTTATTGATTGGTATTTTAAATGATGATGAATTTATTTATATTTTAAGTAAATTGTGATTTCAAAAGAAAATTTAGTGAATTCTTGTTTTGTTTTATAATAAAATATTCGACATTGAAAAATGTGCGGTTTTGGAAATTGGCAACGGATATTTATATCCAGATTATTGTGAAATCCTATAGCTTGATAATAGGTAATGGTTATTCGGATCGGTCTCGAACCCCCGATCCCTTTTCGTTCTTGCAAGAACCGTATTTTCAGTGATGACGATCACCCGTGTTCTCAGGATTTAGATCAAGCCTAGTTCCTGACGGTCCATTGTATTCCCACGTTTTAAAATGTTATTACATTATTGTTTTTAATGAGTTTTGAATAAATATTTTTGGTATATAAAGTTTTGTTTGTTTTGCAATGAAAGCATATGTTTCACTTGCCGTATTATTTCGCTATTAACTTGTAAAGTTAATGTGTAGATACGTAGAGCCTAATAGTCGTTTATCAAAACTTCTTAAAAGAGCTAAGCTTATAATTTGGGATGAGGTTCCAATGACACACAAGCATTGCTTTGTAAAACATATGAATTAAGCTTTGGTGGAAAGGTTATGGTCTTTGGTGGTGATTTTAGACAAGTTTTGCCAGTTATTCCAAAGGGTACAAGACAGAATATTGTATTCGCAGCGCTAAACTTTTCAAAGATTTAGAATGATTGCAAGGTGCTACGACTTATAAAGAACATGAGATTAAGATGGGGGTTAGCCAATGTTGATGAATTGCGAGAATTTGCAGATTGGATTCTCAATGTTGGTGATAGAAAACTTGGAGGACTTAACGATGGAGAGGCTATTATCGATATACCTGAATATATATTAATAAAGGGTGCATTTGATCCAATGGCTGCAATCGTAGATTGCACATATCCTGGAATTTTTGATGGTTTAATTGTTAATCCGTACTTTTACAGTAGGGCAGTTCTAGCACCCACAAACGAGATTGTCGATAAGGTCAATGAACATGATTTATCACTTTTTCCAGGAGAAGAGGGATTGTATTTGAGCTCCAATTCAATCGACAAATTTATCGCTAATTATGAATGATGCCTTTTCAATTGAATTTCTCAAATCTATACGTGCATATGGAGTTCCAAACTATAAATTAGTGCTTAAAGTTGGTGCTCCAATAATGATGCTCAGAAATATGGATCAGTCAGCGGAATTATGCAATGGTAGACATTTATTGGTTGATCATCTTGGCAATCGAGTTATTCAAGCAACTATTATATTTGGATCTAACATTGGTTATAAGGTTTTCATTCCAATGATTACACTCGCACCTAAGGATAACTCCAAAATCCCAGTTGCTCTTCGGAGAAGAAAATTTCTTGTATCTTTGTGTTTTGGGATGACGATTAATAAGAGTCAAGGAGAATCACTATCTCATGTTGGTTTGTTCCTTCCCAAGCCTGTTTTCAGTCATGGATAATTTTATGTTGTCGTTTCTAGAGTGACTAGGCGAAAATGTTTGAAAATTCTTATATGTGACAAAGATGGTGAAATTTATCATCGCACTGAGAATGTTCTATATAAAGAGGTGTTTCAAAACCTATAAATGTTATTTTCTCCTAAGTTTCTATATTCTTATATTATATATTTTTAATTTTCATAAAAAATATATATGTGTAGTACTTGCGTAATTATTCACATTCATCTTTATGTTCTCAAAATATGACATCGTTATTTCCTATGAAAAAATTTTAACTTCAAAATGTAAAGTACAATTACATATTTGTGTTTTAATTACATACTAATATATATTTTTATTAACAAACCCATACATTGCACTTCTATACTAGTTTGTGATAATGCAATAACTAATACGAGTGATAATATATTAATACGAGTGATAATATATTAATACAATAAATAATAAACTAATACCACACTAATACAACTTCTAAATAAACTAAGTAAAATTGAATTTAGACAATAGTTGATAGCTGACTTTATTATTTAATTTTTTCTAATACAACTAAAAGTATACTCATACAACTAATTATATACTAATACATATAATAATATTCTAATAATGCACTAATACAAGTAATAATATACTAATACAACTAAAAATATACTAATACTAAACTAATGGATTAATAATACACTAATACATTTAATTATATATTAATACAATTAATATTATATTAATAATACACTGATATGACCAATAATACACTAATACCACTAATAATAACAGTACTAATAATAATAATAATATTAATTATAACAATAATAATATTAATTATAAAAACAACAACAACAACAACAACAACAACAACAATAATAATAATAATAATAATAATAATAATAATAATAATAATAATAATAATAATTTTCACTCCTTTTACTTTCTCCACCTTTAGAGAGTTAGGTGAAAACACGCTCGACCTGTTATCACGAATTGCATCGTTTTCTTTGAGTAACGTAGGTTGCACCAAGTCTAAGGCATCCATTTTCAGAGACTAGCTTTTTGTATTCAAAAGAGTATGGTTGCTTAGCTTGTTGCTCGACTTCCCACCAACTTCTTGTAAAGTCTCTTTCTATGAAATGAAATATAATAATAATAATAATAATAATAATAATAATAATACCGTATAAGCTCTTAGTGTTCCAGGTCTATTTCATATGCTGGTAAACTCCAATTGGTGTGTTATGTGCTTATTAATATTAGCTCATACGAATGCCACCTGTTTATTCTTGCAAAATCAGTGATTATGAAGATAAATTCAATATGTAGAGCATATTTGTGGCATGTTGATCCCAAGAATCTTTTTCCTGGTAATGTAACGTGGTCTGATGTTTGTATAAAGAAAACAAAATGGGGGTCTTGGCCTTTGGAATATTAAGGTATGGAATGAAGTAGTTGTAGGTAAGCTTGCTTGGCATATCTATAATTTGTCTGAATCCTTGTGGGTACGATGTGTTCATGGAGTATGTAGTAAAGGGGCTAATCTGCGTATCTTTAACCCCCCTCCTACTGCGAGTTGGTCTTTTAGGAAAATATTTCATCTATTCTTAAGGCTAGGTTTATCCTTTGGATGACTGTGAGGAACAAAATTAAAAACCAAGGATAAACTCATGCAAATGAATCTTCTCGAAGAGGATAAGTGCCGTATTTGTTGTTTAAGCTCTGAGTCAGCAAATCATATCATCTTCAATTGCCCTTTCAATCTTTAATGTTACTAGGTTGAGATCTTAGCTTGGCACTCCGTTTCAAGGTATTCTCTTTTTGACATTGTTAAGAAACGATGGCGAATGCATAATCTCGAGAGGAAAATCCTTGTTTTGAGTATTAGTTGCTTATGTTATCAGATTTGGTGTGCTAGAAATGACGTAATATGGAAACACCATGTTAGCACTATGGATAAGATCATGAAAAACATCAGACAAGAAGTTAATATTAAGATTTTCACTCTTTACCCAGTAAAGGCTCAAACCAATGTTTGGTTTAGAGACCCTTGCATTAGTTTCTTGTATAGTTTTGTTTATGTTTTAATGGAGCACTCTACTTTTTGCACATGAAGACTGAATTGGTGCAACCCTTCCTACAAGGTGAGCACCTCTTTCATACTGATGCAATGTAAATATAGTTGTCCTGTCTTTCTATTTGTAGCTGGTTTTGCTTGGTACAATGTTATTTTTTTATTTTCTATAGTAGTAGTAGTAGTAATAATAATAATAATAATAATAATAATAATAATAATAATAATAATAATAATAATAATAATAATAATAATGTTTCATTAAACTTCAATTCTCTCTCAAGCGACAGCCTCTCTCTTCTGCAATTGAGAGGCGATTTTAGGGTTGGGCTCTCTAACGAGGGCGGGTCCCCTTGTAACTAGCAACCAGGTCTTAGGCGGCCGTGTATCTACTTCATTTGGCTCTCTTTCTATGTAGTTATTGCCCACCCTGGGACAGACAGGGAGACTAAGAAAAGTGGTGGAGCAACAACAACCACCCCCGACCGTGGAAAAAGAGAAGTGGGCTTCAGTGTCCTACCCTTTAGTTTCAACAGCAGAGGAGAATTTTACAGATGTTCACTCCCCAACTCAGATGTGAAGCCGAAATTGGGGTTCGATTTTGAAAGAAACAAATGTGGTTAACGATGAGGATGAAGGAATGAATAAAAAGCAGGAACAACAAGTCCCACAACGGCATTGCAAAGGAAGTTAGATATTTTGAGAATGTTGTGGTGTGTTTTGTTTTTGGTGCTGATCCACCCTCCATGTTATTAATAGGTTCATTAAGCGGATTTGGAAAGACTCAAGTGTCGATAAAATTGGACTGGTGAATAAGGGAGTGTTTTTGGTTAGATTTAACACAAAAGAGGAACAAGAGAAAGCCTGTGGCATGACTGGGCTCTTGTTTGATAAAAAGCCTTTCATAATCAAGTCTTGGGATGCAAACATGTCTTATAGAAAGAGTAGCATAACCACCATGCCTATTTGGGTCAAATTACCAAAACATAATGTTAGGTATTGGGGTGAATCTACACTGAGAAAAATTGTGGGGTACCTTGGACGAGCACATAAGATTGATACAGCCACATTAAAGATAGAGCGTATGCGGTATGCCCGAGTATTAGTTGATATGGACATCAATGAGGTATTCCCAGAGAAGCTATACTATACAAATGAACATGATGAATTGGTGACACAACCGGTACAGTACAAATGGCTTCCGCTATAGTACTCTAAATGAAGTCAGTTTGGACACACAAACACAGAATGCAGGGTTGGTATTAAGCAAACTAATAATTATGTGAACCTTGCGGTGGATGAGGATGGATTTAAGCTGGTCAAACCTAGGTGGGTACGCAAGAGCAAAGAGATATTAAAGAAAACTGATGATCAACAAAACACCATCAATCCTGGGACAGTTGAACAACAAAACTATGTGGATGTAGCACCTTGTGAGCAATCCAAAACTACACTTTATAGCTATGTAGATAATACAACTACTCAACAAGGGCAGGAAAACATGAAGGCACCCATTGGGATAGTATGTAATACACTTAATATCAGAAATGGTTTTGAGCTGTTGTAGAGTATGGAGGACAATGAAGAGCCAAGGCCAAATCCGAAAGAAACAAAAAGAAATGAGACTAGCACAACACAGTCTACAGGAGAGGGGGGAATGTGGGGGACACACAACGCTATCCCTCCTGATGAATAACATACTAGCTTGGAATGTAAGAAGGCTAAACAAGGCAAGTAAACAAGACGAAGTGGCAAGGTTCATTTCCTGCCATAACATTAACCTGTTTGGTCTTCTTGAAACAAAGGTAAAGAAGAACAGGCTAGGCCATCTTTACCAAAAAATCTCTCAGGTTGGTGCTTTACCCACAACTTAGATTGGCACAAAGGAGGTGGAATTGTAGTAGCATGGAAAAGTGAGGACGTGAAGGTAGATATCATGAGGTACCATAGTCAATATATTCATCTAGAGGTTTCTCCTAAGTTGGTAGCAACTTCTTATGCACCTTTGTCGATGATGCAACGGATAAAAATACTAGATTAGAGCTCCTCAATGAGAGGATTGGTACCACCCTCAGGCTCACAGAAATCATCCCACTGAGACACTATATGGAGACATGTGGCCTATATGAATTGAAAAGTAATGGTAGATTTTTCACTTGGAATAATAAACAAGCAGGGTAGTCTCGGGTCAAGAGCAAGATCGATAGGGTCTTGGGTAAACACCAATAGGAGGAAGCTTACCTTAATGTTGAGGTCACCTTTTACCCGGAAGGAGAATTCGACCACACCCCTATGGTAACTTGCTTCATCAACCCTATCAATGCTAGGAAGCCATTCAAGTTCTATAATCACTAGGGTAAAGATCCAGAGTTTGTGGATATGGTTAATAATGTATGGTCTATAAAGATTCATGGATTCTTGAACTTCTAGATCCTTAAAAAAATGCAGATGTTGAAACATGTGTTGAAAGCAAAATTCTCGAAAACTCATTTTGAGGATCAGCTTAGGCAGGCAGAGCATCATCTAAGTGTTATTTAAAATCATATGCCGTCTGATTCCTTGAACCCTATGTATGCAGCGCAAGAACAGAAAGCAGTAGAGAACCTAAGGAAAGTGAAAGCTGACTTCACCTTCTACATTAGTCAAAAAGCCAAACTTAATTGGCTAAAGTACGGAGATAATAATACAAAATTGTTCCACAAGAGCATCAAAAACTGAAGAAATGGCAATACCATCCAAATTCGTACCATAGATGGCACCACAACCACAGAGCAAGGCAAAATCCCAGAAGTGTTGCTCCAACACTTCAAAGGCATCATGTGCAGTGAGTTGGAAAAACGACAACGAATCAATATAGACATCATTAGTGAAGGCCCAATTCTAAACGACTAGCATAGAAACATCCTCAATTTGCATTTCTCTCCTGATGAGATAAAGACTCAGATGTAGAGTGTCCCTGAAGATAAAGCCCCGGGTCTTAATGGCTAAAATAGTGGCTTCTTTAAAGTAGCGTGGGATATCGTAGGGGAAGATATAATGCACGCAATCCAAAACTTCTTTGATACCGGTGTCCTTCTTAATGCCTGGAATGTGATTGCAATCACTCTCATCCCAAAGAGTGCTTGCCCTAATGATCTTGGCTACTTCAAACCTATATCCTATTGCCATGTTATTTACAAATTTATCTATAAATGACTCTAATAGGATGAAACTGGCGCTTAATATATTATCAATAGCTCGAAGGGGGCTGTTGTTGCAGGTCGCAGCATTCTCCTTAACATTCTCCTGTGTCAAGAAATCGTGAAACATTATGAATGGAAGAATTGACTCGCCAGCTGCCTTCTTAAGATTGACCTTCATAAAGCTTATGAAATGATGGACTAAGAATTTATCAAAGACATGAAATATTACTCTCAACTTTCCAGAAAAGTTTGTCAGAATTGTTTACACTTACATTTCCACAGCTCAATTTGCAATAATGCTAAATGGCCAACCCTCAGAGCTCTTTCGATCGACAAGAGGTATACGACAAGGAGACCCTATTTCCCCATTCTCTTTGTTATTGCGATAGAATACCTGTCTAGAATCCTGAAAGCATCCAGCAGATCAAGTAGGTTCAGTTTTCACCCCAGATGCAAGAAACTGGGCCTCAACCACCTCATTTTCGCAGATGATCTTATGTTAATGAGTAAAAGGGACTCTACCTCAATCCAAGTCCTTATTGAGAGAATCAACCTCTTTTCTAAGGCTTCAGGCCTTCATGCAAACTACAATAAATCCACGATGTTCCTAGCAGGCTTGAGCAATGAACAAAAAAATTCTATGGCAAGAACTCCAATTCCCTCTAGGTAATCTCCAAGTCAAGTACCTTGGTGTGCCTTTCTCCTCAAAGTGCATAACAGCTGCCGAATGCGATGTCCTTGTTGACAAAATGACTAAGAGAATCATGACTTAACATGTAAAGTACTTAACGTATGCAGCTAGACTTCAATTGGTGAATGCAGTGCTTATGAGTATTTCTAGTTATTGGTGCCAAATGTTTATTCTCCCCAAGAAAGTACTAAAGGAAATAAACTCTGTATGTCGCGCATATCTATGGCATAGAGATGCCAAAAACACTTCTCCGGGTAATGTGGGTTGGCCTAATGTTTGTATTCCTAAGAAGACTAGAGGTCTTGGCATTCAAAACCTCAAAGTTTGGAATGTTGCTGCAGTTGGGAAAATTACTTAACATATCAGCACTATGCAAGACTTGCTTTGGGTTAAGTGGGTTTATGAGGTGAATATGAAAGGAAGTAGATGGAAACTATTTGATCCACTCGTTACCTCTAGCTGGGCATTTAAGAAGATATGCAATGTAAAAGATAAACTGTGGCAAATCGATTGAGCAAAGCAACTATTCCATTAGCAAAGTATACTAGAAGCTACAACCCCACCCCCCCCCCCCCCCCCCCCCCCCTTTGGAAGGTGAACTTGGCAAAGGTGGTTTGGTCAAGGCATGCTCTCCCAAGACTAGATTCATCCTATGGCTCACATTCCTCAATAAACTCAAGATCAAAGACCGCCTATTCAAGCTGGGTGTAACCCCAAATGAATCATGTCCACTCTGTGGTGATGAAAGTGAATCAATTGACCATTTTTATTTTGCGTTCAGATTCAGTAAAACATGTTTAGATGCGGTGTAACACCCCGAGATTTTAATTACATAATTATTTAACATTTTAATAACTTTTAAAGATTTTACAATTATATTAAATTATTTCTGAATTTGTTTTAATAAATTTCTTTCATATTACGAATTTAAATGTAAATTTATATATATATTTATATTAAAAATATAGTTACGATTTCTTAAATAAAGAGGTTCAAATCAAAATGATTATTTTATTAAAATGTGTGAGCCCACGAAGGTGAGTCTCTTAGTTGGGTCTCGCAAGAAAATGAATCGAGATAAAAATAAATAAATAAACAAACATAATAATAATAATAATAATAATAATAATAATAATAATAATAATAATAATAATAATAATAATAATAATAATAATAATAATAATAATAATAATAACAGCAACAAGGATAAAAACCCATGAAACCCTAAATTCTAAAAGCTTAGCCGTCACTCTCATCCCCTCTCTTCCCTCTCTAAATTCCTTCCCTCTCACTCACGGTTCAGCCCACGAACAACCAAGCAGTTCCTCCTGTCCCACCGTGACCACCACCTGCAGCAGGGCGATGCCTTTTTCTCCTCTACAAGCAGCCACCGCAGCACAGCCCTCTTCTTCCTCCCCTACGCACAGACACGGAAGCAGCAGCCTTGTCCCCAACCTATTGCTGCCACCAGCTTCCTCCTCCCCTACTGCCGTGAAGTTTGCCGCCACCAGCAGCCACGGTTCAGCCGCGTGGTATCCTCGACAACCACCTAGTCTTCACTCCTTTTTTCTAATTGCCCCATTGTAAGCCTCTCAAGTTAACTCTAAGTAACCTTCCTAGTATCTAATTAGAATTTTACTAAGTTTATGAGTTGGGTGTTAATTTTTTATGATTGTCATTGAATCTTGTTACAGGTAAGAATTTGATTGATGATTTGAATGTACTTATGAACTGGATTTTTGAAAATATAAGTGAAAAATGTTGAACCTTGTATTATTTTCCTTGAATCTTTTTGTGGGTAAGAGTGTGTTTGATGAGTTTAACACATTTATGACTTAGAGTTTGAAGTATAAATGAAAATAATGGTTGTGTGCTATTTTGATGGTGTCTTAGTAAATGAGTAACTTTATTTGTGTTAAATGTGGGAGTTTTGTTAGGCATGGTAGTCTTAATTGGCCTCGTTGAAGTAAAGGAAATTATTAATGTTGATTACAAGTACTCTAGTTAGGTTATTGAAGTTATAATTAAATGATATTAGTAAGGCTATGAACATAGTGTTAACTTGTTGAGAATTATTAAAGTTACTTGTTATGATGTCTTGATTTTAGTTTTTTCTAACCTTGGAGAATATAATAAATGATATTGCGATGCGATAACCTTAAGATTCGTTCTCGTCATCATATTAGCACTACATTAACATTGTGAGACTTAAGTGTGAATCGTCGTTTTATTTTAAGATAGTGTAAATCTTTACAACTCAAAGTTAGCTCGTGTAATGAAACAATTGACATAATCCTTTTATTCTTTGTCGATGGAAAAACTTGTGTTATTGTTGAATTGACGATTATGCTTGGTGTTGAATGAGATGCGTACGTGCTCGAAGTAATTGAAAACTTGTTGTGAATGGATGATAGTGATTACCTTGGTTTTTAGCTGGTATGACAAAGTAGATAAGTGGACTTATTAGTTCTACTCCTAACTTATATAGGCGCTCAATTCATAAGAGGAAGGTAGATCTTTAGTTGGGTGACTTTTGTGACTTTTGGTCGTCCAGCGACGCTTATAGGTACGTACACGTAGTAATTAATTATCATATTCATTGTTTCAAACTATTATCAATATTTCATGATTATATGCATCGTATTAGAATTATAGAGCACCAGAAAGTAAACTATGCTAGCGTATAGTCATAATATTGATATAGGCAAGTGGAATTAAAGCATTATGAGACTATGAGAACAGATTTCTATATAGTAGAGAACGCACCATAGTTGTGTATAGTATTGAAGTGATTTCCTACTTATTGAGCCTTGATTATGATTAGATGGCGTGACTCAATTGGATTATGTCCAGTTGATTTAGTAGTTCCCTAGGTGAGATCGGATGGAATGGCCGACACCGCCCGTTGACCAAGGTGTTACCATGCGGGCCTTGCAAACCCCAATATGGTGGCCTCTTCACTGGTTTAGTACCCCAGTGTGTTAGTTTTTCCCAAAGGTAGGACCCGAGAGGGTCAGTTGGAGGGGGCATGAGCTCATACTTTGCCATGGGTGCCAAATGGCCGATAACGCCCTTGGCTGTGTCACTATGCGATGAATAGAGAAAAGATCCACTACCTTTGAATATACTTCGAGGGATTAGTAGTTTGAAAGAGAAATTATGAGTAAATAGAGGTGTTTAGACTAGGGATGGCAATGGGTACTGGACCCGACCCGGATCCGTGGATCTGTATCCGTTTTCACGGATCTGGTTCCTAAAAATATAGACCCGTCGGATCCGGGTCGGATCCGGATCCTGTTAATATTCACGGGTCCGGATCCGGATCTGAGAAAAAAACCCAGACCCGGACCCGTGGATCTAGAGGACCCGTTTTTTCAAAAAAAATTAAAATTTTTTTTTATATCAGCCTAAGTAAGTAAAGTAACCCTAGCCCTGTTTTGAATTTTGAGTTTGAATACCCTCCTCCCCACTCCCATCTGTAGCCGTCTGCCACTCTGCCCGTCTCCCTCCTCTCCCTGCTCCCATTTCTCAAACTCCATCCCATCTCCCTCCCACTCGCATTCTCGCTCTCTCTGTCTCTCAACTCTCCCACTCTCGCAGTAGACGGCCACACGCATTTTCTCGCTCCCAGACTGGCAGACTCCCTCCCTCAGTGCCTCTGCCTCGAGCCCTCGACTCCTCCCACTCTCCCAGTCTCGCACCATCACAGGAGGTAATGAACTTATGAACCCTAATTTTTTTTTCCTACACTACTTTTGATTTATGTTGAGTAGTAGATATATGTCTAATGTTGAGTTTAGTGGTTGATTTATGTTGAGTTTAATGGTAATTTTTAATTTATGTTGAGTAGTTATTTATTTATTTGAGTTTAGTGGTTGATTTATGTTGATTTATTTGAGTTTAATGGTTGATTTATATTGAGTTCAATGGTAATTTTTGATTTATGTGGAGTAGTTTTTTGTTTATTTGAGTTTAGTGGTTGATTTATGTTGATGTATTTGAGTTTAGTGATTGATGACTAGTAAATTTATCACAGTGTATTGTTGAGTAAATGGATAATCAAAATGATGGACTTGATGGTGCTTCTAGTCAACCTATTGAGCATCATATTCATGAATCATATGGGGAATTTGAGGGTAATGTTGATGTTGAGAATGAATTTACTGAACAAAATAGTGCTAAAAGTAAGAAATTAACTTCAGAAGCATGGATTTATTTTGACCTTGTACATGTGAATGGTGTACAAATGGCAAAATGTAAGACTTGTAAGAAAACACTTTCCTACAAAGGGAGTAGTGGAACTTCACATCTGCTTAAACATGCTAAAAAAACATGTTCAAGTAGACATTTAAACCTTGCATCTAATCAATCACAATTAAAAGTGAAAAGAGAAATTGATAGATCTACTTACTTAGCAGTGAAAAGCCAAAGAAAGTGGTTTTTGATCAAGAAATATCAAGGAAAGAATTGATGAAAATGGTGGTAATGCATGAGTATCCTTTATCAATGGTTGACCACATTGGTTTTAGAAACTTTGTGAGGAGTTTAAATGACAACTTTAAGATGATTTCGAGAAACACATTGAAAAATGATGTGATAAAAACGTACAACACCGAGAGGAGCTCTCTTAAAGTCTTGCTGGAGCGTAATGAGGGTAGAATTGCAATAACAACTGACATGTGGACCGCCTCTACTAAAAAAAAAGGTTATATGGCTGTGACGTCACATTTCATTGATGAAGAATGGGTTTTACATAATAGAACCCTAAGGTAATTTATTTTCCTTTCATTTAAATTTCATTGCAAAGTTATGTGAATTTTATTTAATTTTGAATCCATGTTGGTGTGTGAATTTTGTTTAGGTTTTGTTATGTTCCATACCCATATATAACAAAGGGGTTCTTGCCAAGATATTATTGGAATGTTTTTCTCTATTCACCTTGGAAAATAAAATATCTTCTATTGTTGTTGATAATGCTACCACAAATGATGCAATGATGAATGTCTTGATGGATAAATTAGAAAGTAGTTCTTTAATGTTGAGTGGAGATTTTTTGCATATGAGATGTAGTGCTCACATTCTTAACTTGATTGTGAGAGATGGTTTAGATGTCTTTGATTCTGCTATTTGCAAAGTTTGAGATTGTGTTGCATTTTGGATGTCTACTCCTAAAAGAATTGAAAAGTTTGAGGAAGCTTGTCGCCTTTTGAATGTGACTAAACCTAAAAGGGTGAGTCTTGATTGTAAAACTAGGTGGAACTCCACATATGATTTGCTTGACACTTGTTTGCCTTTTAAAGAAGTTTTTAATAAGTTGAAACGTCTACATAGAAGGTTGAATTTTGAAGTGCCTAGTGATCATGATTGGCAAATGGCTACTCTTGTTTGTCAAAAGTTGGAAATATTCTACAAGGCAACTAAGGTTTTTTCTGGTAGAAATTATACAACTTTAAATTTGTATTTTCGTAATGTTTGTGAGATTAAACTTGCATTAACTAAGTGGAGGCAAAATGACAATAGTGAGATTATTAGAAAAATGGCTGAGAAAATGGTAGAAAAGTTTGACAAATATTGGGATCATACTAATGAGCTTTTGGCCATTGCGGGCATTTTAGATCCGAGAAACAAGATGGATTGTGTGGTGCATTATTTTAAGAAATTCTATGGAGATGATGCCAATGCTAAAGTGGAAAGAGTAAGAAATACTCTTTATAATCTTTTCGATGAGTATAAAAGTCAATGTAATGCGAATGAAAGTTCTCCAGTGGAGACACAATTTGAGGATCTTGGTGATGAGGATGATTTCGCTAGGACTAAGACAAAAAATTGATTATGTGCCCATTAAAAGTGAAATTGATCAATACTTAGAAAGTCGTACTTTGCCGGAGAATAATGAATTTAATACACTTGCATGGTGGAAGATAGACCAAAGCTACCCAACTTTAAGAAAAATTGCCAAAGACATTCTTGCAATTCCTGTTTCATCGGTTGCTTCGGAAAGTGCATTTAGCACGGGTGGAAGGGTAGTTAGCGCTCACCGGTCTAGGGTTCATTCTCAAACAGTGGAGGCTTTGATGTGCTTGCAAAATTGGATGGTCGATGATGTCAAAGGTAATTTTATACTAATTTTCACATTTAGTCTATATTTTACTAACTAATGTAATTATATTTTTTATTATTGAAGTTAATTTTGAAGGAACTTATGCTTGTTCAACTATCAATGAAGATGGTGAAGATGTGGAAATAATGGACAATCTTGATATGGTATTTATTTTGGGTTATAAATTTATAATCTTATATTCTTATATTTAAATTTTTAAAATTGCATCTATTAATTAATTTTTTTTGGTTTGTAGGATATTGACGATGTTAGTGTTGAAGAAATTTGACAAATTGGGAACATTGGATTGTATTAAGAGCATGAATGAATTAATGATTGACTTTTATTAATTATATTAAGTTATTTTGAATGTGTTTGTTGGATATTTTAAAGACAATTTTAAGTTGTATAATGTTTTTTTGGGTGATTCATTGTAAAATGATATGTATTATTAACATTAGTCTATAAATATCGCTTTATTGCAATCTAAACACATTTAAAAAGAAAATTAAAACAGGACCCGTTTTGGACCCGGATCCGGTACTGGATCCGCAGTACCCGCGGATCCGGATCCGGGTCTTGCAAAACTGGACCCGTGGATCCGGGTCCACCTGGACCTGGTCCAGATCCGACCCGTTGCCATCCCTAGTTTAGACAGGTGAGTAGACTCGTTATTGCCATGCTATATCTTTTTCTATAGTTTTGTTCAATGACTCTTAATTGTTATAAATTCATCGATTACTGACGTGTATATGTTTGTTGTTGTTTGTTCATGACTTCCGATGATGTTCCTGCTATGACACATTTGACTATGGTCATTATGTTAGAGCATCAAGAGGATCATAGCTAGACATGACAGGTATAGGAGGTTCTTTTGCTTTGCATTGGGGGAAAGAGTGGAGCACGATCGTAGCAATTATTTACAAGTTGCCTATTGCTTATAGCTTTTGCATAACCTGTAAAGTTTTGTTTTGGGATTTCTAATTCTTTTGTATGGCGCCATGTGAGTCCTTGTGAAATAGTCGTATTATTAATGAGATTTCATTAGTCATTTTTAGCGCCTAATTTTTTTTATATATTTGTTCATTACTAATTAAATTTAATTAGTGATGGTGGTAATTTGAAAATTTTCTACGATGATTAGAAATTTGTCAGCTCGTAACGTAGTTATGAAGTGTAACAAGTAACTTTGGAGGTAAAACTTAAAATTGAGCAACTACCCATAATGTTTCTGGATAACTATAATACTTATCCAAAAACTTTATTTACCCATGTTGAGAAAAAATTAAATATTTCATAAACATATACAAGTGATTTTTAAACATGAAGTACATGTTACATAACTTGTTACATGTACAACAATTTTTACCCAAACCTTAAACTATCTTAGATAAACCTTTCCTACACTATAATAGATCAATTTGGGGACAAAGATCACCTCCCAACAAAAAAAACCAACTAGCTGTAGCTACTCCATTCTCCTCTATTGCATGCTCTTTATTCACTTACACACATAAGCTAAATGTTCTACCCAAGACCCCCTCTTATCCTAGTCAATTTTTAGCATCATTACATGCATGCAAAGACCAAATACAAGGGCCAAAGAATATGATTTTTTTTTTGTAGAAAATCAGCCCCTCCATCATCTTCATTTCACTAATAAATTGTCACTTAATACACTCACAAACTCATTCAAACAACTTTCCTTAAATACCTCTACAAGTGCTACATGTTTTCTACTTCAAAATCTCACTAAAACCACTTGAACAACACCCATTTTAAAGCATAATAGTTGTTGTCCAGATTAAAAAAATTATCATATACTCCTCAAGGTATTCATATAAACACATATAAGGCCATCTCTATTTACTTCCAACAAAAATACTTTCATTTCCTTACAAAAAAAACACTTACAAAAAGACTATTTATATAAAGTTTATGAACATAAAACTTCATAAAAATATTATTCGTATTATTATACTTCATCCATATCACTTTGAAGCATTCTTACAAGGTATTATAAATTTCAAGTTTACAAACTTTGTTTTTATAACTTATACTAGAACAAGTACATATAAAAATGATTTTTGTATGAAATCTTTCTCATAAATCAAGTATGTTATAAAGATATATTTTATGACTAAAAAGAGGAAAAATCATCACTTGTATAAATCTATAAAAGTTGAAAACTAAGAAAATGTATTTCCGCAAACTTATAAATTTTCTTACTTTAAGAATTTAAGTAAAATTATGGGACTTAATTAAGTATATTGCTCAACATAATAAGTATACTCCAAATATGTCAAAATCAATACAAGTATTAGTCTAAAAACTCCAACTAAGGAAAGTTAAGTGCATGTTAGATATCAAAAATTATTATTGATTTTTGAATGAATGCAATATGTTTAGTTGAAGAGTTGGAGTTCAGACTTGAAGGGCAAGGACCCGAAGTTGGAACCACTTCTAAGAACGCATAGGAGCTTACGTAGGAGCTTGCGGATTATTTATATAGGCTTGGGGTCGAGGTATCTCACATGGGGTGATTTTTAATGGATTTAAGAACAAGTTGGGAAAGTTTGTGTATAAACTTGTTTTTAAAAATAAAATTTCCAAAGAGAAGTTCTTAAATCTTGAAAAATGATGTCAAAATGATAATTTTCAGTATGGAATAATTTATTACATGTATTATTATTGTGGGCATCATGCATGTTGATTTTATAAATTATTGTACGTTTAAAGGCATGTTTAACACTACTTTGTGAAAGTTATTGTGATGGAAATGATTATATGAATTTGAAAATATTTGAAATTCATTTCAAAAGAAATTTCTAGTAGCTATATGTTAAGAAAATCTCTTGGATATTTTTTGTTAAGATTATTCGTTAGATTGATATTTTAATGGATTTTAAGGTGCTAAATACTCTTATTATAAAACATGGTATTAAATGAACTCTTTATCATCAAAAATAATTAATAAAAACATATTACAATGTCTCCAACAAGATTTGGCCAGAATATATTTAGTTTGGAATTTTTTCATGATTTTTGAGTAATCGTTAAATTGTTTAACGGTAAATTATAAAATGGTAAAATATAAAATAATTACCAAAAAAAGACATATGGACTTGAAATTTTTATCACATACTCATGTAGACAAAAAGTATAATTGGTAAAAGTTTGGGAAGGTTTCTTTGAAATTTAAGGACCTTAATAATTTTTACTTGGTTATTAATAATCAGTAAGTGAGAAAACAGTAAAATATAAAACAAATACTAAATGATGTCTTTTGGACATGAACATTTTATGAGACATTTATATAAACAGTAGATACATGTTAAAATATAAAAATATATATGGATTTTCGTGACCATATATGGACTTGAATAAATTTTATTTAGTTTATCGGTAAAATAACGATATTAATTATTAAAAATACCCCACATGATTTTAATGGTTATTTAAAATTATATACCCCTTAAAATAGCTTCTGGAAAATTATAGAATTTTTATAATATTTTATTCGGACTCAAATAATTTTAAACCTATTTTATTCTATTTATCGATTAAATGTCTATACAAAATAATAAAACATCATACATAACTTTTATAAGTTCAAATGGCCTGATGAACATGATATATGACTTCTGGAACTTTGGTATAATTTTATATAATAAATTATTAATTATTTACTAATTTATCAAGTTAATAGAAAATGTTTATTTATTAAAAGGTGTAATATTGTTAATTAAATTTGGGTAAAAATAGACCTATATCAAAAATTTATAATTATATTAATATAATATAATTATATTAATAATTATATTATAGTATAAAATAAGACTAACTTAGATGGTTTAAAAATTTTACGGATTTAAGACACCATTTAAATAACGATAAATACCTAAATTGTCGAAAATAGTCGTAAGATCGTTGTAAATTCGCATAACCAATTATAATTTGATGGGACAACCTTAAATTCATTTTAAATAAGGTATTATAATGAATTGATTAATTTAGGCCTAGTTGGAGAATTAATATGTATTTTGCAAATCAATTATCGATTTTATTATCGGCAAAACTATCTCGTATTTAAGAAAATAGTGTTTTATGAAATCTTCTGTCGTAATGATTTTATAGAATTATGAATCATATTCTAGTTTTTTTTAATGAATTTCAAAACCCTTTTAAGTTATATTTACTTTAAGAAGGATTGAAACAAAACATTTAAGTGGTTTCCTTGAAAAATCGTATTGAACTTTAATCACTTTTTGTTACGATGTATTTCCATACATGCTAGTGATGCCCCAATATAATACAAAGGTTATGTTTGATGATATGATTATGCTAAGCATGTTTTACCCATTTGGGAAATTTTATGATTTGATTTTGCTAAGTCGTAAATAAAGTATGTTTTGCTATGTTCAAATAAAAGATGTTTATCATACGGAAAAAGTTAATATTTTTAACTTTCAAATGCTATTGAAGTTACAAGATATATATTATATAAAAAAATGTTTAAGCCTAAATGGGGGGTACATATGCCACAGCAAATGTTGTGTGCATGATTAAACGGCTCACCAATGCTGAGCGCGTATTGTTCACAATACCATTGTGTTACACTTGTCGGACATGTCACAGACGGTAGACTGACTACCAAAAGAGTCACAGGATGACTCACAGAGTACTCATGTAAACTTATGATATGAGTTTGAAATCGATTTGGATCCATTGAGATCTTATGATTTATGATGAAAAATGAGAATTTGAAATGACTATAGAGCCATTGAGCTGGGTTTGAATGATAATATGATTTATCAAATGAAAAAGCATATTTCAAAATGAATTTACTCAAATAAAAAAAGGTTTTAATAACTTGTTTGACGGACACTAGTGTGTTTATGCTCAGCGTTTTTGCTGATACTATGCTTTGTATGTTTTTCCAATGGTTTGGTTTTTAGAGTAAACCCCTATGGCACCTCGACGGAGTATGGATATGCGAGCGGAAGATGAACCCGAGTTGGAGTATGACTCCCCTTTTATTTAGATCTCTTTATTGTATTTGAGAGACTATTAGTGTAGTTGTTTAGATTTAGACTATTTTAAGGATGTAATTTGAACTTTTGACTTATTTCGATTTGGTTGTAATTTTCCTATATTTTGGACAGTTAAGACTTCCATTATATTTCTTTGGTTTGGTTCAAGTATTATACTTGGATATTGGTTTGACCTTTAAGTAACCCCTTAATTGTGTTGGGAAAAGTAAGCTTCCGTTTGATTAATACCAAATTCCAGTTTGTGTTTGCCTTCATAATTCGAGGCGGTTACACCTTGTATGATCCATAGTTCCGCTGCGTAGTTTCTGGATGTATAGAAGTGAGAATACTCTTTTAGTATCCATCAAATCGATTAATTTAGTTATGTTATCCATTTATATATCCTTGTCACATCCTCAGTTTTTAACAGAGATGCTGCCGAAATTTCCACTTGCGCACATTTTCAATCAATCTTTAGCATTATTTAAATTATTTTCCCTTTCTTTTTATGTAACACCCGAATTTCCTCCCTTTCTTCACGATTTCTGGTTTCGTTTAAGGGGTTGGAAATTCAGGGATGTTACAGGTGGTTACCAGAGCCAGTGGTTCCTACTTTGACGCTCGTATTGTAAAATTTTTAAGGAATTGTTTAAGTTAACATTACGCGTGAGAGCTGGGGTAGATTTGGGATAGATATACGACTTATGTTTTGCGTTGTGGTGATTATTGCATGTGCATAAGTAGAATAAGTTAAGTAATTTGGTATTAGATTCATAAGTGTAAGTTGCTCATACTTATGACTTCCTTATGAACATTGGTTTGTTTAATAGATGCTAGTTACGATCTTTGCAATATTGAGTATTATTTAGTGTTAGTAAAGCTTTTGGTACAACCTACTAAATTTGTATAATAATGCTTAAATGTGATATTAATTTGAACCTTATTGGTATGAGAAGGTTAATGGGTTGCGTGATTGGGTGCTTGAGAATCTATATATATGACAATATTCATTTCCTATATGTGAATTCCGTCTTTCAACTGTTCATTTACGAAATTCTTTGAGCCACACTTATATAGAACGTGTTTGCAATTGAAAAAGATGATAAGCATAATACTGTTTAAGGTTGATTATCATAGAGGTAGGAGTACACATGTAGATAAGTTAGATCGTGAGTTAAATCTTCGACACCACAGTTTCTAGTCTTTTTGGCATAGATGGAGAAATAAACTTATATTCGTGTTGGATATGATGCTAACAGGAAATGCCTCCTCTATCTAGAAAACTTTTGAGAAAACGCTCTTCTAACAAGGCACTACATGAGCTGGTTATGGAACTGCCTGAGGAAAGGAGGTCAAAGTCCAAGCCAACCGCAGAAACAGCTTCCTTTATGAGCAAGAGAATCTCTCAGAATAAACCTCCTACGTACTCAGGAACTGGGGAACCTGCAGCTTTGGAAAGTTGGTTACGTTGACAAATTGTTCAACGTGGTGCAATGCCCTGAGAACTTGAGGGTAGACCAGGCTGCATTCCACCTTCAAGAAGAGGCAGACTATTGGTGGTCGAATGCAAGAGATAGTGTGATGAGTGATCTTGATAATCCGCTGAGTTGGAAGGATTTCAAGACAATGATTTGAGAAAAGTTTTACCCACCACATATCAGGAAGCAGAAGTCTAATGAATTTGCTAGGCTTGAGATGGGGGAGATGTCCGTGGATGAATACTACAAGAAATTCATGGAATATGTCAAATACTGCCCTGATGACGTCCCTACCGAAGAAAAGAAGATGCAAAAATTTGAGTTAGGATTAGTGAATAAGGTGCAAGTTCACATCGATAGCGACAGATACACCACTTTGGATGCGATGTATCAGAGAGCTGCCCAAGTCGGAAGCTTGATTAAGATGAACAAGGGAAAAAGGCCCGAGACTAGTAGTAGGGCCGCCCCTAGTGGGGAAAAGAGGAAGGAGAATTTTATTCAACAAAAGAGTTTTCACCATAGCAAGAGGCACAAAAACTTCAATGATCAACACCTCCGAAATGGGAGAAATGGCAAGCCTCAGCTGGGAGGTGCCAATGATCGGAGGGCGATCAGGGATCGTCATGGCAAGAAGAGAGCTTATTTTGCTCTAAGTGTCCCAACAATCACCCGGGGAAATACTGCAGTGGAAATTTAGTGGAGTGCAAATATTGTAGCAAGCTGGGACACCGAGAGTATGAGTGCTTTGCAAAGCATGAACATCCAGCTTAACAACATAATGACTAACAAAGCTTTAGACCAGGGAATTTCAGAAATAACAAGGATGGGAACGACCACAGTGGTAGGAAGTTGAACCACTAGAGGGATTGGAATGGAAACCGCACACCTTAAAGTAGCTTCAAGCCTGGAGGACTTAATGGGAACAACACCCGAAATGGAAATGGAGGAGCCAGTACGGTTGTGACTCATCCAACTACTGGGAGGTTGACGGCAATCAACAGCAAGGAGGCAGAGTTGGCGAGGGATGTGGTGACAGGTACGTTCCTTGTGAATTTTGTACCTATTAAAGTATTGTTTGAACTGGGGCATCTAATTCTTTTGTATGCACATCAAAGATCGAGAAGTTAGGATTAAAGAACCTTGAATCCACCTCTAATGTCTTAGCGATTCCATCGGGAGAGTTATTTCAATGTACTAGGTTATATAGAGGAGTTCCTTTAACCGTAAGAAAAGTTGTTTTCCCTAGTGACTTTTATAAGCTTGACATGGATGACTTAGACATCATTCTCAGAATGGATTGGTTAGACCATTTCAAGGCAGAGATTGAGTGTGACAAATAAGAGGTAAGGCTTGTGGGGCCTAAGGGAAAAAGGGTAAAGTATAATAAGGGTACTTCGGGGTAACGGGCTAGAATGTATCTTCCTTGAGAATGAAGGGATTGTTGAGGCAGGGATTACCTTGTTACTTGTGTCATGTTCGAAGGATAGAGGATAAGGTTGTGACTCTTGAGACCGTTCCCGTCATAAACGAGTTTATACACGTCTTCCCAGACGAAATATCAGGAATGCCACCTACTCGAAACTTTGAATTTACCATAAACTTAGTACCGGGGGCGGGACTCATATCCAGAGTGCCTTATAGGATGGCACCAGCAGAGATGGAAGAATTGAGAAAGCAAGTAGAAGAGTTTTTGGAGAAAGGGTACATACGACCGAGTGTTTCGCCTTGGGGGGCACCTGTGTTGTTTGTTCACAAGAAGGATGGGAGTATGAGACTATGCACAGATTACCTTGAGTTGAAAAAGGTTCTGTGAAGAACAAATACCCTCTACCGAGAATTGATGACCTGTTTGACCAACTTAAGAGAGCTGAAATGTTTTCTGAAATTGACTTGAGATCTGGTTATCATCAATTGAGAATAGCGGAGAGAGATGTACCCAAGACGACCTTTAGGACTCGCTATGGAATTTTGAGTTTACAATGATGCCATTTGGGCTGACAAATGCACCAGCAGCATTCATGTGTTTGATGAATCGGTATTTAGTGCATGCCTTGATAAGTTCGTTATTGTCTTCATTGATGATATCTTGGTGTATTCAAAGGATGAGGGAGAGCACGAGCAACATTTCAGGCAAGTATTGCAGATACTTCGGGAGAATCAATTATATGCCAAATTTTCTAAGTGTGAGTTTTGGCTTGAAAAAGTATCATATCTAGAGCATTTTGTATCCAATGAGGGAGTTACCGTGGATCCAGCTAAGATTGAGGCGATGAGGGATTGGCCTACACCAAAAAATGTGACGGAGATTTGAAGTTTTCTGGGTTTGGCTGGTTACTATAGAAGATTTGTGAAGGATTTCTCGAAGATTGCCCGACTGATGACCAATTTGATGAAGAAAGACAAGAAATTTGAGTAGACTAAGGAGTGTGAGGGAGCCTTCCAAACATTAAATGAGAGATTGACTATTGTACCGGTTTTAACTCTTCCAGACAGCACGTCTAAATATCTTGTTTATAGTGATGCCTCGAAAAATGGGTTAGGGTGTGTGTTGATGCAAGACCGAAAGCTTATTTCTTATGCGTCAAGACAACTTAAACCACATGAAGTCAATTATCCGAATCATGACCTAGAACTAGCAGCCATTATCTTTGCCCTGAAGATTTGGAGACATTACTTGTATGGAGTGAATTGCAAAATTTATACTGACCATCAAAGCTTGCGATACTTGTATACACAACAAATTTGAACATGAGACAGCGAAGATGGCTAGAGTTGATTAATGACTATGACGTGGAGTTTAATTACCATGAAGGTAAGGCCAATGTGGTAGCCGATGCTTTAAGTAGAAAAACCAATCATTCCATAGCTTCCTTGACTGTTCCTAGAGAGTTGTAGAGAGACATGGAAAGATTGAATCTCGAGATTGCACAGCATGGGAAGCTAGAGTCTCGGTTAGCAGCCTTATCCATCTTACCTTCAATTTTTGAGGAAATTTAACAAATCAAGTGAGTGACTCCTTATTGGAGAAAACGAGAGAGCGAGTTAAAGAAGGGAAAGCTGAAGGATTCACGATATTCGAGGATGGTAGCATTCGATACAAGGGTCGATGGTGTGTACCTTCTACTTGCACAAAGCTTAAGGATAAGATCTTGACAGAGGCTCATAGTTCAAAGTACTCTATTTATCCTGGAGGAGACAAAATGTATAAAGACTTGAAGCAGACATTTTGGTGGTCTAGGATGAAAAGAGATATTGCTGAGTTTGTTTCCAAGTGTTTGACCTGTCAGAAAGTAAAGAGCGAGCATAAGAGGCCTGTAGGGTTACTCCAACCTTTGGATATTCTTGTATGAAAATGGGATGACAAATCTATGGACTTTGTTTTGGGTTTACCGAGGACTAGGTCGGGAAATGATACGTTATGGGTGATCGTGGATAGACTCACCAAGAGTGCTAAGTTCATTCCGATGAATAATCAGTGGGATATGGATCAGTTGGCTCGAGCTTACCTTAAGAATGTTGTACGATACCATGGTATCCCTAGATCTATAGTGTCTGATCGTGATACTAGATACGTGTCGAAATTTTAGGGAGCATTTTAGAAAGCTTTGGGTACAGAACTTCTTAGGTTATCTTTTCATCTGGCTACTGATGGGCAAACTGAACATATGAATAGGAAACTTGAAGATATGTTGCGAGCTGTAGCTTTGGATAGGCAAGGATCTTGGGATGAGTGCCTAGACATGGTGGAATTTTCATACAATAATAGTTATCAGGCAAGCATCCAGAAGGCACCTTTTGAAGCTTTGTATGGTCGTCGTTGTCGTAATCCAGTATGTTGGGACGATTTCAGTGAATTTGTCACTCTAGGTCCAGCTATGTTAGAGGAGATGACTGATCAAGTAAAAATGATTCGAGAAAGACTTAAAGCGGCCCAAGATCAACAAAAGTTTACGCAGATCTTTTAAGAGGAGACCTGATGAGTTCGCCGTAGGGGATTATGTGTTATTGAGAGTTTCACTGATGAAGGGAGTCATGAGGTTTGGCAAGAGGGGGAAGTTGAGCCCAAAGTTTATAGGACCTTATGAGGTCACAGAGAAGGTAGGAAAGGTCCCTTACAGACTAGCATTACCCAATGAGTTGGGTAAGGTCCATGACGTGTTTCACATTTCGCAGCTAAAGCGATATGTTCCCGATAAATCTCATGTGCTAGATCCCGAGCCCTTAGACCTTGATGAGAATTTATCTTATGTAGAGAGCCCTATCAAGATCTTAGATTCTAAGGTGCGTAGTATGAGGAGAAAGGATATAAAGATGGTGAAAGTTCTATGGTCTAACCAGCACATACAGGAGCAGACGTGGGAAATTGAGGATTCCATGCATGAGAAATACCCATACCTTTTTCCTGAGGTTAGTAAGTTACGGGGTCGTAACTAGGTTTTTAAGGGGGGTAGAATGTGATAGAATTCTACACGTTACCACACATTTTCTTCTCTATGATATAAACTTATTACAAATTTACATGATTTGAGTGGTTGTTTGGGTTAATTGTGTGATATTTACATGCTTATGAGGGGTTACTTGAGTTAATTGGTGTCATAACTTCATCCTTTGCTCGGTTGTTCGAGTCACTTTATGTGATTGTAAATACTCAAAATAATATATATTTTGACAGATTGAGTAACCTTTTGTTAATAGTACTAATAAAGTCACGATCCTTGAGTCAATTCTTAGGCCTAAAATGGTTAGAACACCTTCTTGAGTTATTAGTAATACAAATTTTCACAATTATTACCTTAGTAACTCTAGTTTCGGGGATGAAACTCCTTTTAAGGGGGGTAGTCTGTAACACCGCGAAATTTTAATAATGTAATTATTTAATATTATAATAACTTTTAAAGATTTTATAATTATATTAAATTATTTCTGAATTTTTTTAATAAATTTCTTTCATATATACGAATTTAAATGTTAATTTATATATATGTATATTAAAAATATAGTTACGATTTCTTAAATAAAGAGGTTCGAATCAAAATGATTATTTTATTAAAATGTGTGAGCCCACAAAGGTAAGTCTCTTAGTTGGGTCTCGCAAGAAAAGGAATTGAGATACAAATAAATAAATAAATAAATAAACATAATAATAATAATAATAATAAATAAATAAATAAACATAATAATAATAATAATAATAATAATAATAATAATAATAATAATAATAATAATAATAATAATAATAATAATAATAATAATAACAACAACAACAAGGATAAAAACCCATGAAACCCTAAATGCTAAAAGATTAGTCGTCACTCTCATCCCCTCTCTTCCCTCTCTCAATTCCTTCCCTCTCACTCACGGTTCAGCCCACGGACAACCAAGAAATTCCTCCTTTCCCACCGTGACCACAACCTGCGGCAGGGCCACGCCTTTTTCTCCTCTACAAGCAGCCACCGCAGCACAGCCCTCTTCTTCCTTCGCCACGCACAGACACGGCAGCAGCAGCGTTGTCCCCAACCTGTTGCTGCCACCAGCTTCCTCCTCCCCTACTGCCGTGAAGTTTGCCGCCACCAGCAGCCACAGTCCAGTCGCGTGGTATCCTCCACAACCACCTAGTCTTCACTCCTTTTTTCTAATTGCCCCATTGTAAGCCTCTCAAGTTTACTCTAAGTAATCTTCCTAGTATCTAATTAGAATTTTACTAAGTTTATGAGTTCGGTCTTAATTTTTTATGATTGTCATTGAATCTTGTTATGGGTAAGAATTTGATTGATGATTTGAATGTACTTATGAATTGGGTTTTTGGAAATACAAATGAAAAATGTTGAACCTTGTATTATTTTCATTGAATCTTTTTGTGGGTAAGAGTGTGTTTGATGAGTTTAACACATTTATGACTTAGAGTTTGAAGTATAAGTGAAAATAATGGTTGTGTGCTATTTTGATGGTGTCTTAATTGTTATAAACTCATCGATTACTGACGTGTATATGTTTGTTGTTGTTTGTTCATGACTTCCTATGATGAATTCCTGCTATGACGCATTTGACTATGGTCATTATGTTGAGCAGCAGGAGGATCATAGCTAGACATGATAGGTATAGGAGCTTCTTTTCCTTTGCATTAGGGGAAAGAGTGGAGTACGATCGTAGCAATTATGTACAAGTTGCCTATTGCTTGTAGCTTTTGCATTACCTGCAAAGTTTTGGTTTTTGGATTGTATAATTCTTTTGTATGGCGCCATGTGACTCCTTGTATGATCCATAGTTCCGCTGCATAGTTTTTGGATGTATAGTAGTGAGAATACTCTTTTAGTATCCGTCAATCGATGCGTTAACACTAGAACCACGATCCTCATTAGAGTTGATGATTTGAAAAGCCGACGATGATTCATTCCATCGTGACATATTTTTGGAAAGGCATTAAAGGCCTTAGATTAGTTTAGTTATGTTATCCATTTTTATATCCTTGTCACATCCTCAGTTTTTAACATAGATGCTGCCGAAATTTTCACTTGCCCACCTTTTCAATTAATCTTTAGCATTATTTAAAATATTTTCCCTTTCTTTTTATGTAACACCCGAATTTCCTCCCTTCCTTCACGATTTCTGGTTTCGTTTAAGGGGTTGGAAATTCAGGGGTGTTACATGCGATTCTGACATGGCTTGGGTCTAATGTCTGAATACCTTCGCCGAGTAACTTAGCTGCAAAAAAAAGGAGAATGTCCACGACAAAGAAAAAGGTTTTTTGCACCGCCTTGAGCTGCTTAGTATACCAGATATGGCAAACCCAAAATGAAGCGATTTGGCAAGCAAAAGTTAAGTCCACTGACATTGTCTTGAAGACTATCAAGTACGAAGTGAAGGTTCATTCCACTACTATCTGTGTCAAAAAGACGATAGAGATACTAGTTGGATGTATAGGACCATATATGATGTATAGTTTTGATTTTTTTGGATATTCCTATGGTTTCCTAGATTCTTTTTGAGACATTCACTCAGTCTTCTATGCACGTGAAGAATACGGGTGGAAAATCCTTCCGAGAAGGTGTACCTATCTAGCAATCTGATGCATGTATTAGAAGTTAATTGTGTCTGTCTGGGCTTGTCTCTTGTACATGTTTGCGTATTTAATAGAATTTTCTTCTTCTTCCAAAACAACAATAATAATAATAATAATAATAATAATAATAATAATAATAATAATAGTAATAGTAATAGTAATAGTAATAGTAATAGTAATAGTAACAGTAATAGTAACAGTAACAGTAACAGTAACAGTAACAGTAACAGTGATAGTAACAGTAACAGTAACAGTAACAGTAACAGTAACAGTAACAGTAACAACAGTAACAGTAACAGTAATAATAATAATAATAATAACAACAACAACAACAACAACAACAACAATAATAATAATAATCTATAAACATTAAAGTAGGAGTCATTTGTTAATAAATATAATAACAATACAATAAGAATCATCAAGTTACATGTATCCTAGTGGTTGAAGTGTTGTTCCTTGATGCAAGAGGTCAAAGGTTCCAAGCCTCAGCGGGAGCATTTGGTGGAAACGTTGATCGTTTTATTTTTGGGCTGAATCAGATCCGAATTCGAGTTTCGAATATGGGTTTCGGATATAGACATATGGGTATAGTTGGTTGGATAGATCATTATAAAAATGAGTTCTATTATTCTTTTTTTTTACCAACCAGTCAGTCGGAAAATGGAAGGTAAATTGGTCGGATATTTTATTAAAGCTTTTTCCTGTCATTTTGGGATGATTTCAGGAACAGTGCAAACTGACTAAATTCCGACTATTTTTTAGTCAGAAATTAGTCGGAAAATTCCTGCTGTTTTCTGACTAATTTGATAGTCAAAAAATTCCTACTGTTTTCCTACTAAAATGAAATACCGACAATATTTATCCAACTACCCGAAATAGTCGAGAATTAGTCGGTATAGGCTTAGACTGACTGTTTTGGGTTGTCGGTGTTAATGCGAAATTTTGTAGTGCTACGTTTATCTCTTCACAATCTATTTGCTTGCCTTAGGTTATATATTTGATTCATACATGCATAAACCCTTGGATAATTTAGTCTAATTGAAAACATTATAAAAGTAGGTTCCAAACCGGTGGCACTAAGTTCTCTTATATGTTATCAAATGTTAGCTGACAACCTACTTCATTTTACATCACCATCTCTTGTAAACTAAAAATGGATAGTTGGGTCTTACTTTATGACCAGCAAGGTTATTAGGATTGGGATTCAACCTCGGATCCTTGAGGGATAGGATCGAAATCAATAGAATTGGATCGTATAATCGTGTAATCCTACAAATATGTATCAATGTGCTTTGCATTGCTGATTATCAATTATATTTCTTCTCTTTTTAAGTTTTAAGATTTAAGTAAAAACTTATTTTACTTTATTTATTAAGTTTTTCTTATAAAAAAATACATTTTAATAGTCATTTTTAAACTGCAAATAAAGAAGAACTTGAATTTTATAAAGGTATTGACATAATTTTTTTAAATATATATTTATACGTAAGTGAAATATATATTATATGAAAATATTTAAAAATTGAAATTACGCATGTAGGATTGGATCGTTGGATCGTAGGATCGTAGAATCGTGTTATACCACCTAAATTCTTGAGCTAAGTAGGATCACGCGATTCTACTGCATTAAGATTCTACTTACGATCTAGATCGGTCTCCTATTTTTGGATCCTAAGATCTTAGAATCATAAATCAGAATCGGGATTTGATAACTATGATCACCGGGATGCACTCTCACCAGCTATGGTCTTTCTTCTAGTTTCTAACAATATCCTATCATCATAAATCGACAACCACATGCCTTACTTCTAGAACTTGATTGAGGGGCATTATCTATATCATGCAATTAACCGTTAAACCTTCCACAACGATGGCAACATAGATATAAACTAACAGTAAAACGACTCCGTTTTTGCTTATACGATGCACGGATAAATTGAAAATCGATTTCAATAGCTATCTCATGTGTCCAAGCATGCAATTCATTTACTTATTCAAATTTTCTATTTGTAATATAGCTAGTTGAATAAACTATATCATCACTTAAATTCTCAAAGCTATCCTACATATATTAATAAAAAAAATATTTAAAAATTAATAATGCAAGTAAAAATATAAACATGGGAGTCCCACAATCGCCATTTTGTGCAAAGCCTACCTCTATTTTCTTCATTCATTTTTTAACGAAAATTTATCAATTATATAGATAGAGATATTGTTTCAATGTCGAATTTTAATTGGTAGCATATTTTTTAAGGGAGAAGTTAGAGATAGAAGTATATAGTGAGTTAAAAACAATATTAAAAATTCCATTAAAATAGACAAGGTATAATAAAAATGGTGACGATGAATAATGAAGTCCGCTCTATTTCAGATTCCACGTGTGAGGTCAGAAATGATGAGATGTGACACAAGTATGATCTTGCATTAATTCTATCCCCATGTCCTCACAACAACACACAACAATTAACGGACACAAACACCAAATCGAACTTCTTGAATAAAGCAACAAAATTGTATAACCATCACCAACATAAATTTTCCAGAAAATAAACCTTAGACTGAATTACAAACAATCATCCAAAGTATTATAGAGAAAAATGGCATCAACTATGTGCAGCAGCAGCTGTTGCTGTTTTGGTTGGAAAAACTACAGTTTTAAACATTGTTCTAATCAGAATCGCAGAATCCAGCAGAGTATGTTTATTGAAACTTGTACTGATGATGGACGTGACAAACTTCCTTCTGGATTGTTCAAAAGGAGATCAGTAGTTGTACAAACTGGTTTTGGGTTAGTTCCTTTGATTTCTTCTTTCACAGGTCTTGGAATTCCTTCAAATGCTTTGGCTGTTGTCAAACAAGGCCCATTAGCTGGACGAGTACCCGGGTTGTCTGAACCCGATGAACAAGGTTATAATTGCTTTTCTCCCCATTTCACTTTTTATTTCTTCTTGAAAATCCTTTGTATTGGTTGTACATAATGATAATATAATGTTTACTCCTTTTGTCTTGGTCAATAAGAGCTGAGAGAATAATGGTGATTTTTAAGAAAAAAATTAAATATTGGTAATAAATAAGGAGAAAGAAGAAATTGTGTACATAAAATTAGAAAGAAAGAAAGAATTAAAGTGATAAAATTAAAAGAAAATGATTGATTATTATCAACAATATAAATATCTATTTATGCAAGATTAATGGGGGTAAACCAAAATAATAATTATTACAAAATAAATAAGACGGTGGGAGAACATATCTTGAGCCTTAATCATTAGTAACAACATATCTTAAGTCTTAACCATTAGTGACAAGATGTCAGGTTCAACTCTTAACTACCCGGACTAGAATATTTAGTGCTAGTTATAAAAGGACCTGTTTTGTATCTACCTTTCTACCTAGAAAACTCTTATATATGAGCAAGCATGCTAGACTATATAGCATATTTTGAGTCTCAGTCTTTATCTTAAGCATTATTTGAGTTAATTACTTTACACATAACTCATTATCAATGTTTTGTGCATTAAAAAAAAATCTACCAAAAAAATCATGTTGGGTTGGGGTTATAGGAATGTTTTGGCTAAACTCAAACCTTTTACTAAATAAGTTGAAAAGCTAAATTCTAAGTTTCTATCTTAATCCAATCTATTTAGGATCATAGTCTATAAAAATGAAAAAAAGGGGGCCTAATTCATTAGTTTCTTGTGCATTGACGAAACATTGGTCACAATTAAAGACACATGGGTTTCATTTTCAAACTAGGATGTCAACAATGTAGTGAGTCTTGTTAATTCCCATGGCCGGCATGTGAACTGAAAAAAATGGCTAGTCTGGGATTAATTAGTCCCGGAACTTTTAGGGCGTTCATTTCTTTTTCATTGCGTGCACATAAGTTAATAATAAGCCGTAGATTGCTCAGACAGGTTGGAGAACATACCAAAGACCAGATGACAAATCTGGAGGTCATGGAGTTGGATGGAGTCCGATCATTCCTTATCTTTTCAAAGTGCCTGATGGTTGGGAAGAGGTTAGAAATACCAACTACTTTCTTAGGATTTTGCTATGTTGACTGTTTTACATATCTAATGTGGACCTCAAATACATCTTCATACCTATATGTTGCAATTTGTTAAATGTAAACGCATAGAGAAGTGCGCGTTGGCGTGCACAGTTTCACCTTCCTCATGAACAATGTGGAACAACAAAGAAAAGATTTTTGGATCTTAACTACTCTTTCATTTCCAACACAACTGAACGGTTGTTTGGTTAATGGTACTAAATGATGGTAATAAAAATGATTTAATATATGAAATTTTATCAAAAGTTTCATATCATTCCCATGGTGATATAACTTTGATCACAAAAAAGTTCTTTTGTTTACGAATTTCCATTTCTATCTAATACCGTCTCACCCAATGGTAATGCATTGGAATGAATTTTATGAAGAAAATGAGATTATTGAAGTTGGACAAGCATGACCATTAAGATAACCAAGAGATTTTTCAACCAGAATTACACTATTTTTTCATTCCCATTACTACCTACCAAACGGGCCTTTAAAGTAGATTCATGATTCCATATTGCAGGTTCCTGTTTCTATTGCGGACTTAGGTGGGACTGAAATTGATCTCAGATTTGCAAACACCAAACAAGGCCGCTTGTTTGTCATTGTCGCTCCTGTCCGCAGATTTGCAGACGGTACATATCTTATCACTCAACGGAACTTTTTCCACTTTTATAGAAGACATTGCATTCACATAACGCGTGCGTCCATGACTGTTTTCTGTGTGTAGAACTCGGAGACAATACCACAATAGAAGAAATAGGACCGCCTGAGAAGGTGATTAACGCGTTTGGACCAGAAGTAATAGGAGAAAATGTAGAAGGGAAAGTATTACGAATGCAAGTAGCAGAGCATTCAGGGAGAAAATATTACCAGTTTGAGTTGGAACCGCCTCATGTTTTGATCACAGCTACTGCAGCTGGAAACCGACTCTATCTATTCAGCGTTACTGGAAGTGGTACGCAACTTATTTTGGTGCACATTTCTTTCATTTGCTATATAAACCGTCAAATTTACATGTTTCTGTCGACTGTCATTGTGGTAGGTCTTCAATGGAAGAGAAATTACCCGGATCTGAAACGAATAGCTGAATCTTTCCGTGTTGTCTGATTTTACAGTAGGCAAGCAATTTTCCCACTTCTTTGAATTCAAACGATGATTATTTATTAGATGTATCATAAAACTAAGACGAAAAGGTTCAAATGCTCAAAGCTTGATTATAATACGTGCCTGCAAACGTTGGCATCGTCTGAGAAACTAGGGTAAATAATAATCACCAGTTCATTTGTATTAATCTGCACAGCGGTGTTGGTCGTGTTTTTGTTTTTATCCTTGATCTATACAGTCTGAATTTGCACGGAAGTAAGTATTAATCATAAATTGAAATAGTATTTGTTCATCTATATTGTGGATAGATGATATAGGGCACAGGTTAAAATTTGCTGTTTGTATTAATGATTATTTTTCTCACTTTCCTGGCCTTCGCCCATATGTTTGAGGATGCATATATTGGATAGAAGAACATAATGTGAACCATTTCCAGAATGCAAGTGGTTGATATCTTTGAATATTTCTCTTAGAATTGAAGTATTACTTAAACCATGATTGTTAGGAATACATGTAAATCAATAAAATAACGCAATCCCTTTTATTCAACCCATCAGTTTCATTTAGTTTTTACAGTTGTTGAAGTGATATTTTAACCCTTAATATTTCTAAATGTCTTTAAAAAGAAATTATAAAAAAGTTAATATTAATGATCCTTATAGTGATATATATAAGGATAAAGAATATTGTTACAATTTATCATGAAAAATATCTTGATTAATATTAACGAAAATCAATATTTTTTTTTATTTTATGTTAAGTATTTGTCTTTTCATTCTTAGAGTCTTTTGTAGTATAAAATACATATAAATGCAACACGTGTCATTGAAACATGTTTGTATTAAGAGTAAATATTTAAAAGGAAATAAAGATCAAACTATCAAAATAATGTAAAATAGAGGTAAATTTAAAATGGAATAAAAGAAATATAATAAAATATTATTATTAACAAGATAATAAGGTTATTTTGATCTTATTTTAGGTAAATGAATAATATTTTACATATGTATATCACATAAGAGTAAATATTTATCTAAAATAAGAATTGTTTTTTTTTTACTCTAAAAATGGTTATTTTATAACAAATTTCATCACGATAAATATAAATTTATCTCCCTCTCTACCGTCCACATCAGATGACATATTAAAAAAAATTAATAACAAACCATCATTTTAGATAGCGGTTCACTATTAAGAACAAACAAATTGTGAACTAGTTTAAAAAATAAAAAATGCAAAGAAGTCTCATTTTGGGTCACAGAGAATCAAACGTCAAAATAAATCCCTTGCTACTATGCACACCCAACTAAGCTACTGAGATTCTTTATCTAGTAACTCATCATCATCACCATATTCAGTATATTCCGCTCATAAGAATTATGATTAGGGTCTAGGGAGAGAAGAAAGATGGTAACTCATACCCATAAAGAAGAGACTAGTCAAAGAATCCCTCGACTCAAGAGAGATCTTCAAAAAGAGTGCAACTATCCGGAAGCTTACAACTTATAACACACGTTGACCATTAACAATAGTCTAAGAAAGTAAGATAGAAAGGGTAAAGTGCTCTGCAGAAGGCAAGGAATAAAATACTACAGGTAGGGACATAATTAGTAATCTACGACGTGAATAAGGCGCCTTCAACTACACCTATCCCTAGTTAGGTTCTTAGAGAAGTGTAGCTCATGTAAGTGTTAAATTAGGCTGGACTTATTGTGAATGCCAGCATATTAATGGGAGCACACAAGTGCACACACTTCATAAACCAAGGAGATATTTACCATCCCAAAACCATATGGCAATGGGAAGAAGGTCTCTAATAGCTTATAAAGCGTGCACACCATTTTCAATTTATCGATGTGGGATAACTCATCCCAACACCCCCCCCCCCTCACATGCGAACCCCCGTCAAGTTCGCATGTGGGAGTAATCAATTAGGGTAGGAACGCCATTCTTTTCGAACCTACCATTTTTTTTTTTAAATTGTTGATCGAACCATTGGCTCGGATACCATGTTAAATTAGGCTGGACCTATTGTGAATCCCAGCATATTAACGGGAGGACACAAGTGCACACACTTCATACGCCAAGGAGATATTTACCATCCCAAAACCATATGGCAATGGGAAGAAGGTCTCTAATAGCTTATAAAGCGTGCACACCATTTTCAATTTATCGATGTGGGATAACTCATCCCAACAGTAAGTCACTTTTTATCTTTCCTCCCAAGTTCTCCTGGGTCTCCCTCGACTTTTCTTACCCTCCACGATGATGCTTTCAATATTTCTCACTAGGGCATCATAAGTCTTTCTCTGCACATGCCCAAACCATTTCAATCTGTTCTCAAGTGTCTTTGCAGAGATAGGTGCAACATCGAACTTCTCCCTAAACTCCTGGTTTCTAATTCTATCTATCATAGTGTGACCACACATCCACCTCAACATACGCATTTATGTAACTTTCATCCTCTGTTAAAAACCTTCTCTACGAGCCAACATTCTATCCCATACAACAAAACCGGCCTAATTGCAACCCTATAATTTTTACCTTTTAATCTACTAGGAAACTTCACAAAGTATCCTAGTTGTTGCTCGCCACTTAAGCTAACTCGCTAGTATACGATAAGTAACATCTCCGTCATTCTCCCCATTACTCTGAATTACCGATCTCAAAAATTTGAACTTGGTCGTACATACAACAACTTTTCCACCTATGGTCACCTCTAGCTCACCTATCAGTTATGCCCCACTGAAGTCGCATCGCAAATACTTTGTCTTCGTGTGGCTTATGTGCAGCCCTCTACTGTCTTTATTTAGTAACTATTAATTAATTACAAGTTCAAAGTTTTAATTCTCACCTAATGACATGATGCCCAATGAAACGTTGCGCGAAAAAGTAGGAAATAAACCTAGGACAAACCATCATCTGTGATGCAGTTTAACTTATTATTTTTAAAATTTTTTTATTAAGACAAAATCGTCTCAGATAGCGATTTGTTAAACAAATTTGACATGCCATTAATTAAGATAACAATTTCATTTAAACAAAAATAAAAAATATAGATTTTAAATATCATCCTACATGGACCATATGTGGATAAATAAGTTTCGCTACTTCACAAATTAAAAATTATATTATAAAAATTTTTTTTATTTACCTATAATTATTCATTCCTCTACATTACTTCATAATTATTTTTTAACACCCTTGAGAACAATAACCTAATTTTTTAATTTGACTTTTTTCTGCATAAACCTAATTTAAAATTTTGAATTTTTTCCACATTAACCTAAATTTTAAAATTTGACTTTTTTGACATTAACCTAAATTTTAAATTAGACTTTTTTCGACATTAATATTTTGCAAAGTTCGTCCGGATTAAAGGAAGGAATCGTGGCACTCTTACATCCTTTCATATGACGCAGACGTCATGCGTATTAATTTAGCTATAGGCTATATACATCCCCGTCCCCTGTCCGATGTCCCTTCCATACTTAAAACTCAGCTCAAATTAATGCTGAATGTGCTTGAAAATGGCGATATCTCTGGCAGCGTTGAAAATAACTTTCATGGCATTAGGGACTCTGATGGTAGCTACTCTTATCTATACTCTCTCTATTGATGGACTTCCTTTCCGGAATGACCTCCTCACCCCGTAATTTTCTCTTACTTTCTCACCATATTTATACATACTTACATTTCTTTAGTTTTCGATTATACTCCTAATAGATTATATGGAAATAACTCGGTAATTATATGCACCTCTATTTATATTAACTTGTTTTACCAAAAGAATCAATTGTAAAAATTTCTTTGTAAAGGTTGGGTGCATCCAATCCTAAATTCAAATGCCAGTTAATGATATTCAATGTTGTTGCTGTAATTTTCATCTGGTTTTTGCTAATTTATGATTCTATTGAGTTTACACGTTGATTTGTGCATGAAAGGACTATATTCACTAAGTTCTATCCAGTAATCATTTTAGGAAAATTAAATGTCTTCTTTTTTTTTTTTGGAAAAAATTGCATGTAACTAGTCAAATCTTGGTCAATAATTGTTTATCATGTCAAATTTCAAGTATTGAGTTGTTTGGGACGAATTTTGAATTTAGTTCTCATCCAACACGCTTTTCCTTTTGGCAATTGGTGATCCAAACATCATGCGACTTGCTAACATGACTGCTACATGTACTACTGTGTACTGTCATGCTATATGCATAGCTACGTTAGAAAAAGGGTCCCTTGTGTACATCCACGTCAAAAAGGGGCTACATATATAGTTACGTCAGCAAGTTATCTAATGTTCAGGTCACCAATATAGTTTGTTGGATGAAAACTAAGTTTAAAATTCGTCACATGAAACACAATACTTGAAGTTCGACCTAATAATCTATTGAACGACCTTAGTAGCATACATCGTCTACAATCTCACAAAGACATCTTTATTGAGTGAATCTTCTCACTATAGAAGTATAACATCACCAAAACCAAACAAGAAAAGTGTGTTTAAACTTGGAGTTATAATCAGTCAAATAATATGGATCTATTACTAGTCTATATGCTTCAACGTAGCTTTTTCTCCTTCAGAATGTTGGGACTCTCTTTACTTAGAGAAAACTTATGTTAATCCATTTGATAATCTATTTGATAATTCTTGAAGCAATTTTGATATATAATGCCTTCTTCTCGATAATTCTTGAAACAATATTGATATTTGACAATCCGTAGCTGAGTAAGGGATAAGGGAAACAATTTCCTTCTTCTCGAATGCCTTAATCCCAAACGATGAGCTTGATTGCTCCTCGTAGATATGACCAAGTTTTACTTGGTAGTCACCTAGCCAACTCTATTACCCTACGTGGGCTTGAATGCGGCAATGAGTTATGACAAACTCATAGCTGGAGTCGAAAATAATCACCTCCAAATTGCTTATCACACTGGGGATGGGAGCTTTTTATTTTCCATTGGGATAATACTATAGGCTAGCTGTTCATTTTGGTTATTGGTTCACTAAGATTGGGTGGCTTGAGAGATTTGTAAGGGATCGGGAAATTCCTCATACACTTGATTTCAACTTGCTTTATTGGTTTCTTGTTCATAGATCCTGTAAAGCGAGTTTCTTCTCTCCTACCTTTTCTGCTTGTCTTTGTAGTCACACATTGATCGTTTTTCTAATGTGTTGCAGATGGATGAAAACAACTTTGCTGGACTTCTACATCAACGTCACAGTTTTGGCGGTATGATATGTACATCTTATTACTTCCTTATAATTAGGAATAAGCCCTCAAGTGAGACATCATTACTATTCGACGTAAACATGAGATTTTATAGGTTTTTTTTTATTTGACGTCTAAAAGTTCAACTCAGTATAGAGACTGAAATTGTAGCAAAAAAAAGTTCTGTACTGGAGAAGGCATTTAGGGGTGTATTTATTCAATTCGTCTTCAAATGATTCTTTTTATTTTTATGTAGATGTAAACTGCTTCAAGCAGCTCGAACATATAAACAACGGAAATAACATTTCATTGGTGCTTTACAGTCATTATGGCTTTGAGTTGCGTTTATATATTTGTATTGCTTCCAAGATCTGTTTAGTTATAAAGATAAGGGTTGTTTGGTTATCAGGATTGTGAAAGGGAAAGGAGTCATGGATTCATATTATGTTATGTTTGGTTGCCTTTTTTTTAATTAGCTTAACTTCTATATATTTTGGTAAGAGTAATAAGTATGATTAATTCAAAATCTATATGGATGATTTCCTTCTCATTCAAGGTATTATTCCACTCGCACTACTCTTCATTAAGACTATTCTTCTACTGCCACTTTCTCTCTCCTAAGTGCCCTTCAATTTGCATTAAGTACCAACCATCCGCTATAGCCAATTACTCCTCTATTGCTGCATTCACACCTAACTTTCAACAAGAGCCGTCGTAACCGTTCTATCCGACCTAATTACTCTGCAAGAACCAATACCTGCCTCGCACCACCATCCAAGCCCCCATCAACTTCCTTCTTTTCAGCCAAAATTCTTACATTAGCACTATGCAACTGAAATCAATCCACAACACCATTATCCCACAATGATTCTTGAGCTGCCCGCAATTCTTTCAGAATCTTAAAATGAGGAAAAATGCACCCTTAGGACCAACATGTTTAGCTTTATCGGTGGAGACGTGTGGATGGTAGATGCCTATGTTAAACTTCTTTACAATCATAGAAAGAACCCATAGCTGTGGGACCATGTATTGACTTGACAATGCTATTCTATCTTTAGTGATCTTTGTCCGTCTTGCACAAACACAAACTCTAAATTTCTTTTATATTGCTAAAAAGTTGTTGATATAAGAATACATGTCCAGATTTCCCTGCTTATCTATGTAACTCTCAACCTTTCATCAGAGAAGTATCCAATAAACGCAGGATTCAAAAACTATCACTCGCTCAGAGTTTATAGGATAAATAATGATCTTTTGCTGTTTTGCGTCAATTGCTAATGTCTCTGTTTAATCTAGTGCACCTGAATTCTAATGGGAGGAAATGACCATTTAGCATACGATAATTGTAGCATTATAGTTACAAATGCAAAAGATAGTTCAAATACTTTAATCAAATCAGTCACTTGCAAATTGCAATTATTCAAGACAATAAGTAGTTTACTTAGATATCCGTAATATGTTGATGCAGCACACTTATCATCATGGACATGCTTCACAGCTTGTATTCATTGATAATCCTGTTTTTAAATGTTCATTATGAGAATACTTGTATGCACCTTTCATTCTACACTGCCGTGATGATGCTAGAGGGTAGAATTGTAAAACGAAAAGTATACTAGGAATTGATGGAAACTGTGAAATTGTTTTGTAAGTACTTGTAAGTAATTATGCTTATTAATTTCAGTATTGATAAGTGAAATTGTGCTAAGCGAAATTTGTGAAAGTCAACATGAAGTTGAACCTAACTCTTCTTTATAGGTCACATTACTCAATAGATTCTGTTTATATTGTTGAAATAAGGGACCCATATGAGGCCATCTAATTTCGGGTTTTTCAATTATTATAAAGTTTGACCCATGTTACTAGTAATAGCTTGAAACAGTTTATTTGAAACATATTTTCTCTATATTATCTGATAAGAATCAACTTTGATTACTCTTTTGTATTTTTGCCCTGGAAGTGTGTATATTTAAACTACACTCAACGTAACATTTATGATTGAGCAAAAGGTACCTAATTTAAAAGGAAGCTAAGACATCAATTTTCTTGAAAATCTCAGCTAATTATTGAAATCTCACTCTTGGTGTTGTGAAAAATTTGCATTTTGTGATATGGAATGTCAATACTAAAATACTGTTCTTAGTTGTAACTTTTCTGATGTATGAAGAGAATAACATTCTTGGAAGCAAACTGCTTTATGTTTGCTTAACTGATTGCTAAGTAGGACTTTTTTTGCTATAATCTGTGTTTCGGTAATGAAACAAGGAAGTGCAAGAGACACTTGAAATAACTGAAGTGGGAGTGTTATCAAAGTCAACGGTCAACAAATTGGAAGTGAAATGTAACCCTCCCGTGGAAGTGACCTGAAGTCCTGCAACACAACACGTTAGCCTTGCCCGGGGTGATCTTTCGGAAAACCCCTCCGACGCTAAAGTCAGATCGGAGATGAGAGATCAGTGAATGAACAATAGTAAATTGAATGCAAGAAGGTAGATATCAAGATATTGGTTGTTTATATTTTGGCGTATTGATGAAGAAGATGATGAATAGAGATCTTGGTAGAGTTTTGGTATGGTATTTTTTCTTTGGGGGGTAAAGGATGCTGGCTGCCTCTATTTATAATGGTAGGGGAAATTTATTTCTGGTAGAGACTAAGACATCATGGGGGTGATGGGCAGTAGTGGTGGAGAGGTTAATAGTGGGTAGTTACTTTAGGATTTAAGGAAGTTATTTACTTCGGTTGAGCAGACTGTACGGGATGTCATAAAAGCCCCTTGACTAAAAGCCAAGGTCAACGGTGAGTCAAAGGGTTGTTAAGTATTTTCACTACGACAATTATTAAATAAATAAACAATTAAATGCTACCATAACAATCTGAATATTCATTGCCATGTTTATTCATGACTTGATGCATCTTATCACCTATCCAGTGTTTTGAGCTTTCTTGCATACAATACCCTGAGTTGTAATGTTTTTACATTCAATATAGAATAGCCATATACTTCAATGATTCAGTAGTGTGCTCAACTAATACATCACTATTGTTTGACTGTTTATACACAAATTATAGAATAGCTAATTAGTGTGGTGTTTGGAGCACTCGTACCATATTTTCATATAATTTAAGCAATTATGAAAGTCAAGAATGAGAATTAAATTGCCATTGTGTATCCGACATCCTTGTCAACACATTACCTGTGTTAAATTTTAGAATAAGCTAAAGAACACTTTTTTATTCAAATCATCATTGACATACCTTGAATCAGATATGGGTCATCTACAAGGAATCAAGTTGGATCGCAGCAATACTTTGGGTGATTCTTCTAGTTTGTCTTGGGAGGTATGTTATTTATGGATCAACTCCAATAACATAACCTTACATACATATCTCTAAAGAAATTGAATAAGTTTCAAACTTGCACTTCCTCTAGTATTGTACTCCCTCCATCAAGTTGAAGTGTGGATCTATTTTAATGTTTGTTACTTTAGTCTTCAACTGCTCAGTCCGGTTCTCCTTTACTATTTTTTTGTTTTTGTAAGGAAATCGTTTGAAATGATGTATCAAGTGGTGTCATGGAAATAAATGGTCTGTGTGTGAATGGTGAAACAAAAAATATAACATCCAAGAATTTAGGTAGAAAACCTTCTCAATGCGTACCTCTGGTTTTTTGTTTTCACAACTTGCCACTGACAATGTGCATCTAGTATAGAAATGAAAATATAAATTGCTTGAAGTATGGATCTAATACTGAAAACGAAAATGTCACTGACAATATGTACCCCATGAAAATGCCACTGAAATATGTACCTGAAAGGTTGAATATGTGCCTCCGGTTTTTTGTTTTCACAACTTTAATTGATTTTCACGCCATCCTTTATATTTATATACATAGAGAGAAATATATTTATTTATTTATTTGTTTATTTCTCTTTTTCTCCGATGTGTTTTTTCATGTTAGCTTTGAACAATAAGAAATAATATGCTCGTGAATTTTCAATTTCAGTATTACAACTTGCACATACATTGTCGTTCAACTATTCAAGTTTTCAGCTGAAGAATCAACACATGATCCTATGCATCATCTTCTATTGCATCACCAGGATAAGTGAGTTGACTCTTTATACCAGTTCATATTTCTTCCTTCCGTTGCAGTTTTTTCTAATGTTTTGATCCTGTAGAGACTAGTATGTAAGTAACCGTAGCCCTGGGGAAAGTTTCTGATTCCCTTGCAGGATTTGCACTTCGAAGCAGCTGCTACTGAATTGAATATTGACATTCATTACTGGGCAATAACTGGCAATTAACTTTGTGTCTATGGTTTTGCTAACTCAGTAGGAAGGATGTGAGCTGGAGCTTCTGTCAACTCGTCACAGCAAAAATTTTCTTCATTGCTCTGGGTTGTCTTATGCTTGGAACCTTGCTTTACACTATCATAGTTTATGGTTCACCATTCAATAAGGAGGTTTTAACGCCGTAAGCTTTTAATTTATGCCAAATATTTTTTCAAAAGGATGTTATTAGTGAACTCAGATGTATATTTTTAATCCGATGTCAAGTGGTACAATTAAACAGAATAAATCACAGAGATCTGTTACGAGATATCACTTAAGATAAGCTATATTAGGAATAAATGGTCATTTCTTTATCTCTGATATTATACAAGAAAGAAGTTTTCAAAATTATGAAATGAGTGACTTAATTTGATTCTGATTTCAATGTAGTGTTAATTTCAGCTTTCTTTTATCTTTTCCTTCATAGTTACCAGAAGCAATTCTAAAAGTGAAGTTATGAAAGCAGCGTTTGCACATTTGCATTAAGCTTAGATGTTAAATTAGGCATTCTTGGTGTTTTTTCAAAGAAAGTTCACTGATACATGCATCAATTTCGTTTAGTGAACTGTCTTAGTATCCTAAACTCGATACATAAACAACATGCAGGTGGATGGTAGCTACACTAATTGATTTCTACATCAATGTTTCAGCTCTATCGGTATATTGAACTGTTTATTATTTCTTTCTCTGTGAATTTCATTACTGTGACTTCCTTTTTTTTATTTGCTTATGGCATATTTTTGATTTGTTTGTCGTATTTGTATGATATTGTACTAGAGCCTACCTGATGAATTTGGGGACTGATTTACCTTTGTTTAAATTATTAGATTTCTGCTAAGAGTTTAGGGAAAAATGGCGATCTACCACTTTGATTGTCGATGTAAATTTACATATGTGCTTCGTGTTTGAATCAAGGCAATGCATCTTGTAGCTCCATGAGAATTGGTCTTAAAAGCATCAATGGCTTCTGTTGATATCCTTGTTAATATTTTCATGTGTTTTAATTGAAACTTATCTCATCTATCAGTGGTATTTTGTATTGAGATTTACTAGGTAAATAACGGTAAATCACTTGTAGGTGGCAAGTATGTATTGGTTTATGACTTAAATTTTTTTTTTCTTTTTTTATTTTGATTATTTTATTAATTTTTCTTGTCTTTTTATGTGATTTACAAATAACCGTGATTAACTTAGATTTTCTAATTTTGTATTCAGGATATTTAACCTTTGATTTATGTGATTGCAGGTTTGGGTCAGCTACAAGGAATCTAGTTGGTTTACCGCAGTCATCTGGAAAGTTTTGCTAATATGTTTTGGAAGGTAAAACCTGTTAAGCTATTTGTTTCCTTGTTCCTATTAAACCTGTCTTAATGTTGTATTCTGTATCTCCTTGCTTTTCAAGTTGCTGCTAGTTATAGCAGCTAACAAAATTAAGGAAGGTAGGTAGGTTAGAATATTAGAAGTAGGGCGTTTACGTTTTGGGTTAAAGAGAATATAATTTTGAGGGAGTGAAATTGTTCTACGAGTCTACGACTAAATCATAAATTCTAAGAACAAACAAGGAGTGGCCTAACCTAATTCGATTACTAAAATAGCAATGAAATAAATCATATCATACTATTTAATAATTTTGCAGCTAAATGACAAATGGTAGTCTAACAGCCATTTGCCAAATGCGGCAATCTTATTGGTTAAATCAATTTGTCGTGGCAACAATACTTTCGAATCTAATCTACAAAAAATATATATTTAAAAAAATGTTAGATTGTACTATTACTAAATAAAATCCTTATATATAACAATTGTATCCAAGGCTTAATTTTATCTTAAAAATAAATTCATTAAAAATAATACGATCAGAAAATCTTCTTCTATTATTTGCTCTTATTTTAAATATTTTTGAAACATATGCCTAATCAACTATATATTTTTTTCTTAGAAAACATTTCTTAAATTAACTAGACAATATTTTTATCAAACATAAATGTAATTTGAAAACACTTTTTTAAAATTAAAAAATTTGACATTTAATTTGAAAAAACTTTTTATTAGTTTTTCATTTAACTATTTAGTAAGTGTTTTTTTAGTTAAATTTAATTTATGATTATATTAAATTTTGTTATACTGATATATTAAATGACATTATTATTTTACGTTTTACTGCATTTAATAAAGAACACACTAATATATATTTAAGTAATTAATACCTGATCAATAAAAATATAATTAAAAAAGGAATTAGGGATATAAAAAATATATATAATTACATCTTTATCTTAAATTTACATTTAAATATAATTCCATACCAAAAAACACCATGCAGTACACGGGTTTATACTAGTAAATCATATAATATAATATATAAATACTATTAAAAGAACTATAAATGACAAATGGCATATCTTTAGAACTTTGCCAGATGCCATGATTTTATAAGATTTTATTTAATTACAGGGCGTAAAATTATCGATTTGGTAATTCCTTGTAATTTTAGTTTAACTTTTGATTGAACTGTTAAAATTAAGATATCTATTATTTATTTTAGTAAATATTTAAGTTATATCTTATAATTGTTAAATTTAACTTTTGATAGAACTTTAAAATAGATGTTTAATTTTTAGAAATTATTTAAATTTTATGTATTAAATGATTGTTACTGCACAATTTTTCGGACCAGAAACAAATCATATCATATAATCATATAAATACTATCAAAAGAACTATAAAATGACAAATGACATATTTTTAAAGCTTTGCCAAATGTCATGATTTTATACGATTTTATTTAATTGCATGGCATAACATTATCAAGTTGGTAAATTCCTTGTAACTGTTAAAATTAACTTTTGATTAAATTGCTAAAATTAAGATATCTATTATGTATTTTAGTAAATATTTAAGTTGTAATATTTTAGTATACCATCTTATAATTGTTAAAATAAACTTTTGATGGAACTTTAAGTAGATGTCTATTATTTATTTTGATAAATATTTAAATATTATTAGGTATTAAATTAGTAATAAATAAGACATAATTAAATTATTTTTTAACACAATTTCAGCTACAAATACATGACTTTTAAATTGGTCAATCACTGAAATATATATACACTTAAATTTTTGGAATATCACAAACAATTAGAGCTGTTCAAATGTGACCCAACCCGAAAATTCGAATCGAAACCGAAAGTTAACCGATCCGAAAATATATTTCTTTTTTAGGTTTATCAAACCGACATTATCTGAAATCGAAGTTACACCCGAACCGATTTACGAAAATCTAAAATCAAACCTGAACTACGACCGATTTTTATAACTGACATATAACCGTTAATCGAGATTATCCGAACCTAATAGTGACCAATCCGAGTCATACCCGACCCGAATCATGCTCAAAACCGAACTTGATCCAGCTAAAATCGACTTAACCCGAGCGAATTTTTAATCGAAATGCTATAAATCTAAACCAATTTTTAACATAAAGATATGATCGACTCATATTCAATCATCTTATTAGTTAATCTAATAAAGTAATAGAAATTTTAACAAATTGAGTTTTATACATAAATGGTTTCATATATTTAGAGTTAATAATCAATGGTCAATGTTTATTTAACTATTTTTATTCAAATTAGATGAAAAATGATAAAACTTTAATTTTAATTTACAGTTAAACTAGTAAAAGTAACAAAGTAATAATCACTAATTGATTTGCATTTTAATTTTTTTTCCTTAACTAAGGGGAATCTTATCATTAATTAAATAATGTCTAACAACTTAATTTGATATTGACTCGATCTATAGTAATTAGTAATTCGTAGCCGAATCCTACTAGAAAATAATACCCGAACCCGATCGAACCAATTATTAACCGATGACAGGTCGAAACCGATTGACTACTCAACACGAACTTCAACCGACACCGAACCGATGCTAACCCGATAGCTCAAATAACGGATCTTCAACTGAACCGTGACTAACCAACCTGACTCGAGTGTGACCCGCCGTAACACGCATCCGAAAAATAACCGATCCGAAATACAACTGAACCGAATGACACCCATCCAAAACCGACCCGATCACCCGAATGAACACCTCTACAAACAATCTAATCAAGTAATGAGAAGAATTACAGTGAAGGGTTTTTTTGATCCTGAGAGAGAATAGAGAAAGAGAGAAAGAAGAAATTCTGTTGATATAGTTTTTCTGTATATGCTAGAATATATTGCATGCTTACAAAAAGAGTTTTTATATGTAGTTACAAGTAGCTTAGTACAAAGTATATTGTTCTGTTATTGCATAACAAAATACTAACAAACTACTGCTGACTCCTCATCTAACATATCATGGTGAGTATCATCATCATCCCCCTCAAGCTGGGGATTGTATCTGGATATATACCTAGCTTGGACTTCAGCTTGTTATGCTGTAATGACCCCAGAGCTTTGGTCATGATGTCTGCAAGCTGTTCTGCTGAAGGAGTATATGTCAACTGAATTAATCCTTTAAGAACTTTGTCACGAGTGAAGTGACAATCAATTTCTATGTGTTTGGTACGTTCGTGAAACACAAGATTTTTACCAATATGAATAGCACTTTGATTATCACAATACAAGGTCACTGGTTGCAAATTTGTCACACCCAATTCTGTAAGAAGTCTGACCAACCAAGTTGTCTCTGAAGATGCTGAAGCCATTGCTCGATATTCAGCTTCACTTGAGCTCTTGGAAAGAGTTGATTGCTTCTTAGATTTCCAAGACACTAGAGATTTTCCCAATAACAAGACATATCCTGTTACTGATCTTCTAGTATTGGGGCATGCTGCCCAATTTGAGTCTGAATATGCTGTCAGAGTCAAGTGATTTGTAGCATATAGAAGAATTCCTTGACCCAAGGTGTATGAAACATATCTCAACACATGATGCAAGGCCTGTACATGATGCACTCTGGGCTGATGCATGAATTGACTCAGAGTCTGTATTGAAAAAGACAGGTATGGTCTTGTGTGACTCAAGAAGTTCAACTTCCCTACTATCTTCCTATAATGTGCAGGATTTGCTTACAATTCTCCATCATCAATCATAAGCTTCACATTTGCAGGTAGAGGAGTTTTAGCCGCTTTTGATACATCCATATTACAATCAAGAAGCAACTCCTTTGTGAATTTCTTTTGTGTCATCACAATACCATTCTGCAATTTACAGATTTCTATCCCCAAGAAATAGTTTAGTGTTCCCAAGTCTTTGATACTGAACACAGAGTGTAAATGGTCCTTGAACAATAAAATTTCTGCTTCATTTGAACCTCTCACTATTATATCATCAAAATATATTACTGCTACTGTGATATCATCAACAACATCTTTGATGAACAAGGAATAGTCATTTTTAGACTGTTTATAACCCATATGCTGCAGTTCAGAATTTAACTTTGCATACCACTGCCGTGAAGCTTATTTAAGTCCATACAAAGACTTGTTAAGCTTGCAGACATAATTGCTTGGATTGTTAACTCCTTGAGGAACTCTCATATAAACTTCTTCTGTAAGTTCTCCATGCAGAAATGCATTATTAATGTCCAATTGATACAAATTCCATTTCTTGCTTGCTGCAAAAGCCAATAAACACCTCACAGTTGCTATTTTAACCACCGGTGAAAAAGTTTCAAGTTAATCAATTCCGTATTTTTGTGTAAATCCTTGAGCAACCAGCCTTGCTTTTAACCTCTCAATGCTTCCATCTGCGTTAAGCTTCACCTTGTAAACCCACTTACAGCCAATTGGTTTCTTTCTTTTTGGTAAAGGCACCAATTTCCATATATCATTAGCAACCAATGCATCTAACTCCTTTTTCATGGCTGCTATCCACCCTGCATCTTGAGAGGCTTTTAAGTAGCTAGAGGGTTCTGAAATTTCTGAGACCTTGTTTATCAGCACTTTCATTGGAGAAGGGAGGACATCAAATTGTACAATATTACACCAATGATTATGCAAAAAATTTGCTGCACACACATACTTATCCAAATATGCAGGTCTTTTCTTTGGCCTGTCTGATTGTCTTGGTTGAGAAACAGAGTTGGGTATATTTTGTGGAGCTAAAGTGTTTGAGGAATTGGAGGAACCAAGTTCTGCAGAAATAACAATGTTATCATGTTCTGCAATCAGAGTATCAGAAAATTCTTGAAATGGTTCTGGTATTGGGTAGTTCATGTTTAGGTTTAAGGATGTGTTTATGGGAAGAAAAATTGGATATTTTGTGGTGTTGTCTTGTGTTTCATAGTGAAAGGGTAAATGTTTCTTATAAAAAATTACATCTCTAGAAACAATCATTCTTTTTGTCTCTAAATCATACACCTTAAAGGCTTTCTGATTTGGTGGATAACCCAATAGAACACAAGGTGAAGACCTCTCATCAAATTTTGTTCTACCAGTTTTCAAAGTTGATACATAACACAAACAACCAAAAACCTTCAAGTGACTCAGATCTGGTTTCTTTCCATTCAACAACTCATATGGAGAAGCAAAATTCACTGAACTCAAATGGCATTCTGTTGATTACATGAGTAGCAGTCAACAAGCACCCACCCCAAAACTTTATAGGAACTCTAGACTGAAAATATAATGCCCTTGCAGTCTCTAATAAATGTCTGTGCTTCCTTTCCACGACTCCATTTTGCTGTGGAGTATCAGGACAAGATTTCTGATGTTTAATCCCATACTTTCTATAAACAAGCAAAATATCGCCTTCACATAGCTCTTTGGCATTATCACTCCTTATACATAGCACTAGACTGCTGTATTGAGTCTTAATGAAAACAAGAAAATCAGAAATAATATTCACAGCATCAGTTTTATTCCTCATAAGAAATGTCCATGTATTTCTTGAGAAATCATCTACAATGGTAAGAAAATAGTTAAAGGCATCATGAGTCTTATTCTTATATGGGCCCCATGTATCTACATGAAGTAATTCAAAACATTTCTCAGCTTTAGACAAACTTACAGGAAAATGTTTTCTCGTCTGCCTAGCCTTATGACAAACTTGACAAATCACCTGACTTCCTACTTTATTGTCAAAAACAGAATTAACTAGATGCAACTTATTGAAAGGCATATGTCCCATTCTAAGGTGCTAAAGTTTTGCATCTTCAGCAATTTTACCAACTTTAGCTGCTGCAACCTCCTAAGTCTGTATCTTCTCTGACTTTATCATAGTTCTGTCATCAATAGCATATAACCCAGACACCAATTTACCAAGCACCACTGACTGACTCAAAGTTGGTCCCTGGATTATGCATTTATCATGAGTAAATACTATCTCACAATTTAAATCTCTACATAATCTATGAGTAGAGATCAAATTGAACTTCAACCCAAGCACATGCAAAACATTCTGCAATTCTATGCCATTATCAAAGAGCACAGTTCCAATATGTTCAACTGTCACATGCTTACCATCAGCAATAGTAATTGTGTTTGGACTTTTATCAAACACTTTATAATTCTCAAACAAATCTAAACTTGAACAAATATGGTCTGTAGCACCACTGTCAACAATCCAATTTTGATTTGAACAAGATAAGAGACATGTACCTGCCACATGTACTTGAGATTTATCTGATCCCTGAATCTGTAGAGCCTTAAGAATACTGCTGAACTGATCTGAAGAGATATGAGTAACATGTTCTGCTATCTCCTCATTTCTTTCTTCCATTTGAGCTACTGCTGTAACCTTCTTGACTTTTCCTTTAGCAAAAGTGGAAGGATATCCATGGAGCTTAAAACACTTTTCAATTGTATGTCCAGGAATTCTACAATGCTCACAGTAAGGTCTCTTCCCTGCTATCACCAATCTGTTTCCATTAGATGACTGAAAAGATTCTAGAACCGTGATAATGATTCTTGTAGTTCCTTTTATAATCTGCAGCAAACACCATAGCTCTATTACTTGATTCTTCATCAATCAAGCTTGCTTGCCTCTGTTTTTCTTCTTGTATGAGCAGTTTATATGCCATAGAAATGGTCGGCAAAGGCTGCATCATCAAGATATTAGTTCTTACAGCAGTAAACTTATTATCCAGCTTCATAAGCAACCGTACCCGCCTTTCTTCTTGCTGTTGTTTCATGAAAGTTTGATTACAGGTACAACCAGCACTTGTACAAGAAGGCAATGGATTTATCTGATTGATTTGATCCCAAATAGCCTTCATCTGAGTGAAAAACTCATTAATAGAAGTTTCTTGACCTTGTTTCAAATCTGTTAAAGATTGCTGCAAAGTGTATAACTAGGTCCTGAGGTCTGAGAAAACCTCTACTCAAAATCCTTCCATATTTCTTGAGAAGAAGTTAAAAACAAAACACTCCTAGCAATCGAACTTTCCAAGGATCTCAAAATGTAAGAAATGATTATAGCATCACATCTTTTTCATGCACTACAATTTGGATCATCTTCAGTGGGTTTCGGCAAGCTTCCATCAATGAACCCTAATTTATTCTTCGTTGCAAGTGCAATGATCATACTTCTCTTCCATTCTCCATAAGCTTCACCAGAAAATTTTTCAGAAATAATAAGCAAGGTAGTATTCTCAAATGGATTGATGTAATAAGGTGAAGTTGGATCAGAGGTTACTGCAATTGACGAATTTGTCGCCATGTTCAAGCAAAAGAAAAAGAAATCTGTATAAACGAAAGAAACAATAGATTGATTTATTCAATTCTATGATATTATCAAAGAAAAATTGCTCAAACTCTCACGATTTCTTGTAGAAATCTGCAGAAATTCGAAGTTATTATAATTAATTTCACTGTAATAATCGAAAGATTTGAAGATCTTTGAACTCCCGCTTTGATCCCATGAGAAGAATTACTGTGAAGGGTTTTTTTGATCTTAAGAGAGAATAGAGAAAGAGAGAAAGAAGAAATTCTGTTGATATAGTTATCCTGTATATGCCAGAATATATTGCATGCTTAAAGAGTTTTTATATGTAGTTACAAGTAGCTTAGTACAAAGTATATTGTTCTGTTATTGCATAACAGAATACTAACAAACTACTGCTTACTCCTCATCTAACATATCATGGTGAGTATCATCATCAAGTATAATATAATTTACTTCGAAATTGATTACACATATAGTTAGCAATAAATAAGACATAGTTAAATTATTTTTAACACGATTTCAACTACTAATACACTGACTTTTAAATTGATCAATTAATGAAGTATATATACACTTAATTTTTGGAATATCACAAACAATCTAATAAATTAATAATATAATTTACTTCGAAATTGATTACACATGTAAGGAAATTGAAATTATATATGCAAGATTTTAGTGATTTTTAAAATTCTACAAATCAATGAAATTAAATAATTGTCTCTTCAAAATTAGAAATTTGTCAAAATAATTTAGTTAAATATATTATATACAGTTGGTGAGATTCCAATAAACAATCATATGTACTTCTTACTTCTTAGACATCAATTACCATGCAAATTATTATATATTTAATAATTCTACATACAATTGAAAACTTTTTTTATTATGTTATATTTATTTATAAATAAAATTCTAAAACATCCGTGCATTATTGCACGGGTTTCTGCACTAGTATATATATATATATATATATATATATATATATATATATATATATATATATATATATATATATATATATATGATCTAATAGGAAGGGATTTAAAAATAAAAGGATAGGAAATAATTTCATCCGTCAGATCTTAAATTAATGGTCCATCTTGTACGCGGTTCAGAACAAAAAATAAATTGTGATGTTTTCTAAATTAATATGTGATGCTTTCTTCATAATCATGTGTTAATAGATCGTTTGCTATGACAACTTTTTTTAAACCGTTAGATCTTAATTAATCAACGGTAGCTATTTCTTCCTATCCTTCCTATTTTCGCACCCTTTCTTATTGGATCTCTACCCCATATATATATATATATATATATATATATATATATATACTTTTATACTAATAATTTCATGCATCACACGAGTTTTTTGTACTAGTAAAATATAAATTAAGTATGATTGATTAATAGTGTAAAAAAACAAATGAGACAAGTAAATTGAATTTGAGAGAGTATATTATTTAGAGTTGACAAGACTTAAAAAATGGAGAGAAGTTGTAAAGAAATGATCACAACATTAATCTATATTTTGTACTATAGTTGACCTAAATACTACTCCTAATTGATTAATTAAATTTATATTAATAAAAATCCTAAATTTATTTCTAAAAAAATTAATTTATCAATAGAATTTAATTTTAATAGTTGATAACAAGAGAGTAACCACTGGCTACTATAGTATTCACGTTAAATAAGAGTATGATATTTATATAAACAATTTTAATGTTTTATTTAAGTCTTGTTATTATTCTTAATATACAGGTTATTATTATTTTTATTTTTACTACTAAGCAGCCCCTTCAAATCCGATATCGGAAACAGTTGATATAGTTCGCATATGTTGGCTTTCTTTTGGGATTTTTAGTGATACTGCTATGTCATTACTTAACTTATGTGAAGCAGTGCTCTAGAATAGTTAGAAACAACTAATGTTCTCTATCCTTTTCAGCATTGCGACTTGTGCATACGTTGCGCGCCAGCTTTTTTCACTCTCTCCTCATGATCCCATGTACCTCGTACTTTTGAACAAGCGTCAAAGGCAAGTATAGTTCAATTTTCATTTTATACCTATTTATAAATCTGATTGTTGTGCCCATTTGAACTTGAAAGAGTGTAATAGAACTTGTACGGCGTCATCAATTGTCAAAAGTAAATAAACTATTTCCTTCAAACAGAAATGGAAAGTAAACAGGGGCGGAGTAAAGATTTTAAAGGTCCTATTTTATTTTTACGATATTTTTTAAAATGGGTCTCTTCATTGTATCAACTGATAAAAATATTCCATTTTAGGAAAAAAATTTGCAAGACAAAATGTATTATTGTATTTTAAAATTACTTCAATCATATATATAAAAAGTTCCCAAAAAAATTACTGAAAAAGTGTTGATCAAAACTGGACATACATAACACCATTTAATATTTGAGGTCCTTATTTTTAGGGGGCCTAGGCGGTCGGCTACCCCGTATATGCCAAGAATCAGCCATGAAGGTAAGGATCATATCCATATGGAAAAGGAAATTTTATATTTATTAAATTATATTCCCTCCTATTCATACAAAGTGTCCCATTTGACTTTTCACTATTTTTTAGGTGGTCAAATCGGACCACATGTGAAAGAAAAAAAATATTATTTTTAAATTTTAATAGGGAAAAAGTGGGGTTAGTGAGTGTAAAAGTATAAAAAGGTTAAGTTTAGTAGGGGTAAATTGGTAAAATTAACACACCCAAAATATAAATGAGACATTTAAGGTGACTTGACCAAATAAGGAAATGAAAGACTTAAGATGAATAGGAGGGAATATAACAATAAGATGAGGTACATAGAAGATAATAGAGACCATCATCATCATCATACCCAGTGTATCCCGCTCATAGAAAACTATGGTCAGGGTCTGGGGGGGGAAAAACGACGACAGTTCATACCAACAGAGAAGAGTGCGGTCAAAGTGTTCCTGGACTTGAGAAAGGTCTTTAAAGAGAGAAACCTGCAACTTACAAATAGAGTAAATACAATACGTACAAATAGCTAAAAATAAAGATGAAAAAAGATAATAGAGACCAAAACAAAATAATAAAAAAAGTTGTAAACAATAGATGAAGACACTTGGTAAAGAATTTCGCGGGTTTCATTGATTTATCATTAGAGCATTGTAATATTTCTTTACATAATTGTTTAGTAACTTAGATTGGAATTAAAACAATTATGATTTCTATTGTTTCTTAGATAGTAGTTATAAGTTGCAACCACACACTAATAACTCCTAACACTAGAACATTCAAAACAACCATATAAGATTTAATCCCAATGCTGCATTAAGTGGGGTAATATTACTAATAACAATCAGCTTATGCTGTAAGATTTTACCTGTAGAGTCTATTATTTTCCTATAATTAAATATTGCAATACTATTCAATAATGTTGTGCCAAATCCCAAATCCAACTCACAATTTTATACAATAAAACCAATCTTCTTAGCTAAGGAAAGAAAACTTTGAACATGTTGTAGAGGGAGAAAACTTAAAAAACGAGTATATTATTCTTTGATCAAGGATTATTTACAAATGATGGTCATTGGCCTTATTTACAGTAAAAGTTATTCTAAACTAATTAGGATTGATATGCCTACGAAAAGTAGGCGATTGAATCCATGCATAATAAGCACGGATTGAGAATCTGATCAAGTCGTGCGTGCTTGCGCGCATTTAGTGCCTTGTGCCTTATAATGCGCGCATATGCTTCAGTTGCGAAGATATTATGGAAAATGCTTCAGTTGCGAAGATATTATGGAATAATGACATCGCATGCGAAATCTCTAGTACTTGAGTGGTGCAAGCCCCCACACACTAGATTAAAATACTAGATGACAAAGAGTTTTATCCAGCTCCCGAAAATTCTCAATTTTGTGGCCTCTAGATTTATTCCTCTCCTCCTAATCCTAAACCTATGTATTGGAGGTGTTTATATAGTAAACCACCTTTACAAAGAATAATTAGGGTGTTAAGAAACTAATTAAAAACACAGTCGTCGAATTAAATCGTGTAGAAAGGTGCAGCGGCCCACAGTCTCGACCGAGACTCTTCAATTTCATTGAAGCTACCAAGAGTCTCGCACGAGACTCAACTCGTCCAAAGTATTATTTTCCACGACCTGTAATCTCGATCGAATTGGGCAACAGTCTCGGAACAATCTCTCCGAGGTTCTAATGCCCAAAAATTCAGTCTTTTCCGCATGCAAATCTCGACCAAGAATGTTGATCGAAACATTTTCAACCAATTCCACTTGTTTCTTCCCATGTTTTAGACTTAAAACACGAAATAGTTCAAAGAGCTGTGGTGGAATGTTTTTATGTTCCTTCATCTCCATGAGTATGATAAATCAACATTGAAGTGTTTCTTGTGGATATGATCCGAAAACATTAAGATACTTAGAAACCTTATGACTATATCAGCAATGGTTCGTAATATCATTACGTTTGTACATGAACTTCTTGCTACCAAAAGGCCAATGCATATGGACACTGGCAAGGCTTAGGACTCCGACGTATAGGATGAGGGTTCAGAAACACCATTTGTGATCTTCTGTTCATTAATTCCAGTTGATCAGCAACACTAGAATTGTATGGTAGTGCAGCTTTGTATGTTCTTATATTTGACACACTTTTCACTCTGTTTCTTTATACTGCACACTTTCTGTTTCCCAGAAAACAGAAAAAAAAAAGAAAAAAGAAAAATCTGATTATACTGTTATACGCGCTCCGTTCCTTAAAAAATCTCCTATAAGGAATATTCACCTGAATTAAGAAAATTAGATACTTTTAGAAGGTGAATTTGTTTTTTTATTGAATAATAAATTTGAGGGAGGAAAAGTGAGAACCATAAACATTAAAAAATATTAAAGAAAATTAGTGAAAAAGAAAAAATAAAATTTTTAGATGGTGGAAATATTATTTATTAAATAATAAATTTTGATAGAGGAAAAGTGGGGACTATAGACATTAAAAATAATACTTCTATTAAAAGAAAGTTAGTGAAAAAATATGGTATCATAACTATTTAAAAATATTTTTATAAAATCAGTGGTAAACATGTGGATGTCATAAACAATATAAAAATATTAAAATGAAGTTAATTAAATATATATGTGGACCATTAGCATTAATAAAAATATTAAAATAAGGATGGACAAAAGTTATTTTAGTTCGAAATTTGTGCTATTCTGCTTTCCTTGTTTTGCTAACTTCGAAAATTATGTGGATCTTTCATTTTTTGATGATAGGTAACTCTGTTCATCCTTTTGACTTCAATTAGCAAGCAACGCCTAATTTTGCGTTTGTGGCAGGGCAGAAAGCAGGTATGAGACCACATCAGGGTGAACCAAGCTAAATATTTTCTATACAGTTCCATATTCATAGTATCTCAAGTGATTGAGGATGTGTTCAAGTGACATTTATGTGTGGGGTGATGGATCGTGCTAGTGGCACAAAATGCCAATAGTTTGCTTCTTGATTCAGTTTGTGTAATTGACAGTTATGTACATAATTACATATTCCAAAAATTTGTATCCAAACTATTGTTATATTATTAAGTCTCAAGATATGTACATGAAAAGTAAGTTTTTTTAAGAGTAGGCTTAAGGGAGAAAAGAGTTAGGTGAAAATTAAAGTCAGATTATTTTAAGGTACACCAATCTCAAAGGTATGTTAAATAGTAATTATTTTTCTAGTGTGAAATAGGGGTGACATGTTTAGCTTAAGGCTAATATTTTTCCAATGTCAGCTTTGACTAAAAAACAAGTGTCATCCTTTTAACAAAAATATGTCACTGTCGATGCGATATGTTACCATTTAGCCCGTTTATATCGGTAGTACTGAGTTAATAGTCATTTTTACTTGATCTTTTGTGTTTTCCAATGTTGAAAAGATTTGTTACGTTTAAAATATGAAAAAGGTAATATATTTTGGCTTTAGGGTGATATTTTTTCAATGGCAGTTTTCACTTTAAAACATGTGTCATCCTTTTAACAAGATATATCACTCCAATGTGATATATTTGTACATTTTTTGAATGGTTGTTGCATTCTTAAAGGTCTTGGTGGGTGGCAGGATCTGTTGGAATTAAGATCAAAAATTAGAGGATTGAGATTATGGCCGTAGTCAAAGTTGTTTGCTTTAAACATGTGAGGTCTCGATTTATGATTACAAGCTTGAGTGTTTCTTTTTGAACCCATGACTTTTAATTCGAGTTTAGTGTAAGGTGTTAATGCTCCCCCACAAACGGTGGTGACAAACTGTTTCAGTGAAACTTAGTAAGAATTTTATTACGTGGGAGAAGAGTAATGTCTCTTGTATGTCAGAGTAGAAGTGTCCACACATCCAAAGTATAGGGTTATCAAATTCAAGCCATGTCCAAATCTTTGGTGTTGAAGTTGCTTGGACATAGTTGAAGGGGGTTAAAGATTTTGAAATAAATCTACGTCACGATTAAAGTTCACTACTCTAGACTCCGGAGGCAACACCCAAGAAAGCTCTTCAGGAGCTTAAATTAGACAAATGTTCAATGTGAATATGAAAGTAGAGTTATTTAAATAAAATTTGGAAAACTTACTTTATTATGATTCTTTTAAATATTTATAATAGATGACTTTGTAGTAATAGTAAAACAAACTGAAGTTGTTAAGGAATTGATAAATGATGAAACATATATCGAATCACTTTGGCCCATCTATCTCATAAATTATCTTTGACTTGAACTTGACAAAGTTGAACTTTCTTAATTCTATAATAAAGCCTAATTAATATTTTACTTTAGTCCCAAACAATTTTATTATAATACAACAAATACAAATTTTTGATTTCTCCCTCCATACTATAAAGAAGTTCTCACAAAGAACGTTCACGGAAATTAAAAAAGATAGAATTTTTTAGATATTGAATATATTATTTATTTGAATAATAAATTTGATGGGGGAAAGGTGGAAAACATAAATATCAAAAACATATTAATAAAAAGTTAGTGGAAATTGGAAAATATATAAAGGCTACAACTAATAACAAATATTTTTATAAATTTAGTGGGAAATATGTAAAGATCATAAGTAATATAAAATTACTAAAATGAAGTTCGTAGAAAATATATGGGGACCATAATCATTATTATCATATTAAAATAAGGATGATAAGGTTATTTTTGTAAAAACATTTTGATATAATCAGCAAAATTTTTTACTAAAACAATAAACAAAACACTGCACAGTAACAAATAAAAACATTTTAAAAAACAACGAAGGGAGTACTTTTCTTTTCACTCTTACAAATTCTCTCTAATCTCTGCTTTCATCAAACAATAATAATGATATCTATTTTATTTGTTGAGCAGTGGCGAGTGATCCGATTACAATCACAACTGAGTCACACATGGCCAAAATCTAAGCCGGAAAAAGAGTTGGCATAAGAATAAGATCCACATAGCACAAATGACTAGAGATTCCTATCAGAATTTACTTGTGGTGTGGGTCCACCATTCTTTATATTCAGCTGTCAAAGCCATGAAAATGACACAACATTAATTAAAATTATCCTAGATCTCAATCATTCTTGATATTTAATACTCCCTCCTATAGATAAAGGGATATTTGAAATTTGCACGATAATCAAGAAGGGGTGGAGGACCACTTAAAAGTGAATGAAAAATTCTCTTTTTTTATAAAGGATATTGATATTTATGTATTATTGTGTTGTTGTAGTAAGGGTAAAATGGTAAAAAAACAATGACAAAAATAGAAATGTGACATAATTAATAAATTAACCCAATAAGAAAATGTTCTTAAATCAATGAATAGGAGAGAGTATTTTTTTATATTTTACTATACTTGTTACATTTGACTTTTTACGCAATTTAATATGTTATTTTGATCATTTTAAATAATACACATCTAAAATTTATAAAAGTTAATATTATGAAAATATGTAATTAGACGATTCAAATAAGATTTCACTTCACTATATTTTTTCTTACACATTAATCGCAATATATAAAATAAGTTTAAATAATGAATAGTATCAATAAGAGTAATGTAGCAAGTATTTCATAATCGAGTAAGTACGTCCTCCTATTCTACCCATTAGCTCCATTTATTTTTTTATCACTATTCACTTATCAGTATTCACTTATCAGTATTCACTTATCACTCTTAATTTATATTTTATTCTTAATCTATAAGTTAAAACATAGTCATGTGGGATCTTGTTTTATTCGTCTCCGTACAAGTTTTATTAATATCAAATTTTTATAATATTTAATTAAGAACAATTAGAGATGTTAAAGGTTAAAATATTGCATCGAGAAGTGTAAAAAACTAAATGATACTAATGGATTGAATATAAGGTAATGTATACTCTTATTCTTCATTATACTTTTTCACGTTATCAAATGCATTAATTAAATTATTGATATTTTTAGTACATTTACTCTGTTTTCATTTGTTTTTCTATTTACTTTTTATGTAGATACCAAAGCAAACTTAAAATTCAATTAATTTTAATTGTGAGATTTTAAAAATTCTAAAAAGTTGATATTTAAAAAATATACATTGAATTAAATCGATTAAGATCCCACATGAGTATGTCTTTTAGTATAAATCAATGAGAAATGACGATCAAAGTTTGATATTAAAATTCGTAAATTCAATTAGAGAAGAACATATGAAAACGAAATGAGTATACAATATTAAAATTATAAAAATTTTTATTAATAATTGTTGGCATTAAGATGAATTAAACAAAATTCTACTTTAATTATGTTTTAACTTATAACTGAAGAACAATTACAATCAATTAATAAATAATGCCAAAAGGCAACCGATGGGCGTATTCATTCCCATCTATAAACCACAATATACTTTTTCCTTTTCATACATCATAAAGAAAATTTTACACAAATTAAAAGATATGCCACACAACTGCACATCAAAAAAGTTTGGGTGAAATAATAAAAATCGGAGCGGCAAACATGTTCTACTATATAAATTATTTTTCTAATCTGTAAGATTGTAATAAATTATTTTATTCAAAAAAATTAATAGTGTATGTTTATTTATTTTTAAATTTGTGTACTTAGTTTTAGAGTTCTAACATATGATTACGTATCCAATATGGGCGTAACATTATATTATTTTAAGACAAAAATATATAAATACTCTAATTGTCTTATAATTTTGACTTTTATAATAAGGTATTAACATTTAGAAAAAAATTACTTAAAATAATCTAATTTTCTTGTAATAATTATAACTTTTATTTGATTATAAATTATCTCCAATTTGTAGGTCACTTCCTAGAAATATTATTACCCAAATAGTGATGATTTTTATATGTTAATTGTAATAATTTTAACTTTTAATTAATTTTGAATTATCCCGGTCACTTCCTAGAAATATTATTACCCGAATATATTGAACCATGCTCAAGTACTTAACCGGGCTCTACATCAAATATTCATCACCCCACTATAAAATAGGCTTTTACTTTTTTGTTTTGTTGAGCTGTAAATAGTCTGTTAAGGGTATAACAACTTAATAGAATTTGTTACAGTTGTTATTCTCAAGTTTCGCATTTGACACATCACCAAGGGTCCACAATAACCCTTTACTTTTTGTATATACAAAGGGTTGTATCTTTCTTACTTTTTCAATAATAAGAATTTTGATGATACCTTTTGTGAGCTTTTGTTTGATACTATTTTAGCTCCATTTTGCTAAGTTCATCATGGTATCAGAGCAGGAAAGCTCCTGACCCATTTTTTTCCACTCTTCTTCTTCTTCTTCTTCTTTGTTCTTTATTCTGATCTTCTAGTGTCTCTTTTTTCTATTGCTTTAATGGCGACTGAAACTGATCCCTCACAAAACCCATCTAGTTACTACTACTTACACCCCTCTGATCATGCCAGTGCTAAACTAGTATCTATTCCCTTTGATGGCACCGGCTATGCAGAAATGCAAAGGAGTATGATAATAGGTTTAACCCCCAAGAATAAGATGTGCTTCGTAGATGGTTCTTTGAAGAAACCAGACTCAAAATTCTCTGATGCGAAAGCCTGGGAAAGATGCAATAACATGATAATTGGATGGATTATTGCATCATCAGAAAGTTCTATTGCAAGAAGTGTGATGTATTATGTCACAGCAAGGAAAATGTGGAAGGATCTTAATGAGCGATATGGCTAAACATCCGTTGCCCAAATATATTCTTTACACACTAAGTTGTTTGATATCATTCGCAAGATTCTGATATGACAGTCTCTGAGTACTTCACCAAGATCAAGTCAATTCAGGATCAACTTGATACGCTGGACCCTGTGCCAACTTGTTCCTGTCAAGGTTGTGTGTGTAACCTCACTAAAAGGGCGCTTAAGTCTCAACAAAATCAGAGGCTTATAAGTTTTTTGATGAAACTCTTGAAGGTTTCAATCAGGTACGAACTAACATACTTATGACGGAGGAATTACCAACTACTTCTTCGGCTTATCGCTTACTGTTACAAGAAGAAAGACACCATAATATCAGCAAACTCCTTGGTCAAAATGCTGAACCGATGGCTTTTACTGTGGACAAAGGTTGTTATGAACGTGGCTATGGAACCACATGGACTGAAAATACTCAAAGAGGATTTCACCAACATCGCAACAAGAGGGTTAATAACAACACATATTATTTTGACCACTACAATATGAAAGGTCATACCATGGATCGTTGTTACAAATTACATGGTTATCCGAACAAAAATAGGCCACACAACAAGAAGATTGTTGCCCCTGCTGATTCTGACCTTATTGAGAAGGAAGACATTGCATCTACTAGCCTCAGTATGGGACAGCTCAATCATCTTTGTGCACTTCTTGGAAAGAAAGATTCATCATAAGCCAACACACCTATGGATATTCTTGATGCTCCTAGTGCCGCTAACAGAGCAGGTATATTCTGTTTGACCTCTTTTCTTCACAAAGACACATTGATCATTAATAGTGGCGCTTCAGGCCACATGTGTAACTCTCTGCATTATCTTTATAATATCCGAAATATTCAAGGACAATCTCATGAGATCACTATTCCTGATGGGAGTAAGGTGAAGGTTAGTCAACTTGGTGATGTACAAATCACACCACAGTTGATACTCAAAAAAGTTTTGTTCGTGCCTAAATTCAGATTTGATTTGGTTTCAGTTCACAAATTGTGTAGAGATAATAATATTCAAGTTTCTTTCACTAATGAACATTGTATGGTACAAGACCTTTTAATGACAAGGATCTTGCCTCTTGGTAGTCTTACTGGAAGTTTATATACTCTTGGGCACAATAATGAAGTTTCTACAAATATGGTTTCTAATAAGACAATATCAACTAACATAGCTACTCCTAAATCTAGCCTTGAAGAAGCCAAGTTATGGCATATTAGGATGGGTCACATGCCTTTCTTCAATATGAAATATATTTGTCCTCACTTGATATCTCTAGTGTTCAAAAGGATACTTTTTGTACCACTTGCTCTCAAGCTAGGCAAACTAGGTTACCTTTTCACTCTAGTTTTATTAAGACTACAAAATCTTTTGAGATGATTTATGTGGATGTATGGGGGACCTATTCTTCTCCAACATATACTGGTTGTATCTACTTTCTTATAGTGGTTGATGACTTTACAAGATGTACCTGGATATATCTAATGAAAAAAAGGGTCAATCTATTTCTTCTTTAAAGCATCTTCTACATTATGTTGAAAATTATTTCCATACCAATATCAAGTTCATCAGTACGGATAACACAAAAGAACTCAGTGAGGGTGAAGCTTTCTGTTGGTATCGAAATAACGATATCATCCACCAAACTAGCTGTGTTCAAACCCCTCAACAAAACGGGGTTATCGAAATAAAGCATCGTCATCTCTTAGAAAATAGCTCGAGCTTTATCTTTCCAAGCCAATTTACCCTCACAATTTTGGGGTAATTGTGTCCTTTGTGCTATATATATAATTAATCGGTCCCTATTATCCTGCCTTAATAATACATCCCCTTATGAAAAGCTTTTTGGCATCAAACCAAACATTGAGCACTTGAAGGCATATGGATGCCTATGTTTTGTCTCAACCCTTAAACATAACCGTCCAAAATTCAAGCCAAGAGCTAATGCTTGTATATTTCTTGGATATTCATGCAAACAAAAAGGCTATATGGTCTATGATTTGATCACTCACAAGACCCTTGTTTCAAGGGATGTTGTTTTTCATGAACAACATTTTCCTTACCATTTTAAAGACAAGTCTCAATCACCTTTCCCTCCTTTTTATCTCCCAGTCATTGCCCCACTTCCTTCTCCATTTGATTTACCCACTGTTTCTAACCCACCCAATGTCCCCACTTCTACTTTATCCTAAGAGAATCATGTTGACCCACCTACTCCTACTTGTCCTATATCCCAACTCCCTGCATCATCTTTCACTTCATCTCCTACTTCATCTTTATCCCCTATTTCTAGAAAATCTACACGTCCCCATAGGCCTCCACCTCATTTGCAAGACTACATATGCAACTCCTTTACTGATCATTGGTGTAACATTGTAAGTTTTAATACTTTTTCCCAACAACAAAAGCATCTTATTTCTTCACAACATGTCTGGAAAGAACCCTCCTCTAATAAGGAGGCAGCTACAAAAGAGACTTAGCAATCTGTTATGAATACTAAACTCCAGACTTTACAATTAAACAACACATAGGATGTTGTCTCTTTACCCCTTGGAAGAAGGCTATTGGGTGTAAATGGGTCTATAAAGTGAAGCTCAAGGCTGATGGTTCTCTTGAACGTTTTAAGGCTCGTCTGGTGGCCAAAGGTTATACTCAGCAACAAGGGGTTGATTACCAAGAAACCTTTTCCCCTGTCATAAAGATAACCACTATTCATTGTATTATTGCTTTGGCGGATAGTAGGAAATGGCCTTTATATCAACTTGACATCAATAATGCCTTTTTGCATGGGGACCTCCATGAGGAGGTTTATATGAAAGTCCCAGATGGTTTACCTCACGCTCCTCATGAAGTTTGTAAATTGAAAAAGTTCCTCTATGGTTTAAATCAAGCTTCCCGCCAATGGTTTCCTAAACTCACAACGGAAATGGTTCATCAAGGGTTCAACCAGTCCAAAAATGATTACTCCATGTTCTTCAAGGATACACCTGCTTGTTTTATCATCGCTTCCATCTATGTTGATGACATTATTCTCACTGGCAATGACATACAGTCTATCGTGTCTCTCAAAACACATCTCCACATCACATTCAGTAGTAAGGATCTTGGCCACCTAAGTTTTTTTTCTTGGTCTTGAAGTCATCTACCTCTCTGATGGTATAGCTCTAACTCAAAAATAATTCACTGCAGAGCTTCTTCGAGATTCTGCTTTGGGCCTCTTCAAGACCGTTTCCAGTGCACTACATGTTACACTTAAACTTCCACATTCTAATAACTTCCCACCTTTTTTTGATCCCTCCTACTATCGTAGTCTCGTGGGCAAGTTGAATTTCCGTACTTACTCACACTCATCTTGACCTCTCTTATACTGTCCAAACTCTAAGTCAATACATGCAATATCCAACCACAACTCATTTCCATGCTCTCAAACACACCCTAAATTATGTAGCTTCTACTGCAGGTCAAGGAATCCTCCTTAATGCTAGTGATCAACTTCAACTTCATACCTTTTCTGACTCCGATTGGGCCGCTTGTCTTGATTCTAGACGATCTATGACAGAATACACTAGTGGAAAAAACCTCGTTTGCTGCGGTTTTTTGGCCATTATTTGCTGCGGTTTTGGCCACCAGCAATAGTGATAGCAACAAATGTCCTACTTTCAATGCTGCGGTTAAAAACCGCAGCAAAAAAGGACATTACTTGCTGTGGTCAAAACAAAAATAAGTGGGCATTATTTGCTGCGGTTTTGCCTCTGACCGCAGCAAATACTTGCTTATTTTTTTTTCTTTTTTCATTTTATCCTAATAATAATCCAATAATAATACAATGTAATAACAATGATTAACCCAATAACAATCACAAATAATCAACAATAATCTCTTTGTAATAATAAACTCTCGCTCGTATATATAATATAATATTATGTACGTACATATATATATATATATATATATATATATACATATATATATATATATATATATACATATATATATATATATATATATATATATATATATATATATATATATATATATATATAATATACATTAAAGTCCTAAAAAATAATCTATACTAATTACAATATATCAAGGACAAAAATTAGCAAGATACGCTGCAATCTTGTCTTTTAATTCGCGCATCTCTCCACTTCTCAAAGGGCGTGTTTCCCTCGGAATGTCGTTTAAAACCTATAATATAATATAAAAATAAAAGATTAATATATAAACATTAGATTTTACCAATAATTATTTAAGAACGTAACAAATACTTACGGCATCTATATTTTCGACTCCAAACTCCTTCACGGATTTTATAATATCGTCCATGTACTTCAGCGCGTAGTAGCCGCATTCAATGGAAGAAGAAGGTTGTTGAAAGCACTTAGAGAAAATAGATGTTAGTGTCAAAAACGGTTAAAAACCCAAAAAATCGCAACTTAACACGTAATTTCTAGCATATGACTATGATTTTCAATTCTAACCACTTCAACACAATAATATATACCAAATATTGTTGTGTGCCAAGTTTCGTGCATAAAAAACCAAGTTTGAGCTACTTTACGCGCGAAATTGACAAAAACGCTTAAAAACGCATAAAATCGCAACTTAACACGTAATTTCTAGCATATGACTATGATTTTCAATTCTATCCACTTCAACACAATAATATATACCAAAGAGTGTTGTGTGCCAAGTTTCGTGCAAATCTGATACAAATGTGGTTGTATGAAATGAAGATACCAAAGGAGCCCACACAAGGCTGCATACAGACCTCACGACACTGCAGCAAATTAGTGACCAGACCACCTTGCACGTCACGTGGAGACCAAACCTATAAATCCAGAACCTAGGCTAAAGTGGAAATGGAATCTTGGTACTTGGATCTAGCTATCAAGGTCCTAAAACCATTCTAACAATCCCCGTGGACTTCTAGAAGCTGAGCTGAAGGAGGGCTGCTCGACAGTTTGCTAGATCAGAATTGTCTAAGTGTTTGTGGTTGTTTCGTGTTCTTTTCATGATCATTTGTAGTTTTTGTCTGTGTCATTAATCAAAGTTTCCGCACAACATTAATCCTTGCATAACTAAGGCCTTAATCAGCCCCGGTTTCGCATCAAAACCAAGTTTGAGCTACTTTATGCGCAAAAGTATCAAAAACGGTTAAAAACGCATAAAACCGCAAGTTAACACGTAATTTCTAGCATATGACTACGATTTTCAATTCTAACCACTTCAACATAATAATATATACCAAATAGTGTTGTGTGCCAAGTTTCTTGCAAAACAAAACAAGTTTGAGCTACTTTACGTGCGAAAGTGCCAAAAAAGCTTAAAAACGCATAAAATCGCAACTTAACACGTAATTTCTAGCATATGACTATGATTTTAAATTCTAACCACTTCAACACAATAACATATACCAAATAGTGTTGTGTGCCAAGTTTCGTGCATAACAAACCAAGTTTGAGCTACTTTACGCGCGAAATTGACAAAAACGCTTAAAAACGCATAAAATCGAATTTGTGTACCTTTATTGTTGTCCATTTTGGAAATGTGGCTCTGGATGTAGATCCCATTTGTCCACGCATGTTTATCATTGTGCTGAAACACATGGAAAAAGTAATAGTATATATATATATATATATATATATATATATATATATATATATATATATATATATATATATATATATATATATATATATATATATATATATATATATATATATATATATATAACACTTAATTAAATCAACTTGGTAAAATAATTAATATTACGTACGCATTCAACAACGCTTTGAATTTTGTGTTGCGAGGCGGGCTTTGAGGTTTTTGTAATGAGTCGAAGACGTACACAGTGTTCGTTAAAGGAAATATGACCAAAAGTATCAAATGCAAACTACAAATGCAAATTTAAAATCAACAAATTAGAGATTAGGTGACTTTAAAAATCAAAAGATAAGTTCAATTTCAAAAATAAAACTTACTCTTCCACATATGGAGCCAGAATGAACGTGTGTTTAGATGCAAGGGAATTAATCAAAGCAGTCTCAATGTATGCTCTGACGTCATCTGGATCATTTACACATTTACTACCCGAAATCGACTCTGGACAAAACCATCCAATTTTTATTGGAGGTTCGCAAGAATTTAGTTCTCGTAAGCCGCACTAAACTCACAAATAAGAAAATTTTGTTAGTAATTCGGTTATTGAAACAATTAAACAACAATGCCTAACTTGTAAGATAATGAACATCACCTCATGTAGACATAGAAAAGAGCTACGTTCAGCATCTCTCCTCTCAAAAATTGTCCGATGTCACTAGGACCAATAATTATAAACGGGCTCTCTAAAAAGCAGTATTGCTCCTTCAGCAGGTTCAGAATGAGTGGGTCCTCTTCACTTATGCGAGATGCACTATAATGCAGCCATTTGCAATCTTAAGAGAGATCGTTTAGCTCCACATCAGTCAAAATTGGAGTGCTTGGCATCGACTTTGACCCAGTCGACACCATTGTTGAGGAACCGATCTCTCTCCAAGATCTCTTTGGACTCTTTTGCTATTTCAATTTATACAATTAAATTAGTGTAAGCATGCAATTAAAAAAATAAAAATAAATAAGGTACAAATGATTCTTACCATGTTAGTGAATCGGACCCAAGCATATGACAATGTGACGAAACTACCTAGGGCGTCTGATAGTTTCTCAAGGCTCCATGCTGGCATTGGAACCGGAAGTGAGAAATCTTCAAACCCCTTTACAATAGTTTCCACGGCTACACTGATGTGGCCACTTGTAACAGGCATTGAATGCACTGTTTGGCCCTCTTTGTTTGGCTGGGCCACACCATATGCAACCTCAGTTAAGTCGCCATCACTAGCAACACCTAACTGAGGAAGCAAAAGAGAACAAGGAGTCGCCTCCTTAAAATTGTGTCGTTTAGTATAATAAGCATCATAATAAAATATTAAAACGCGTTGCAATTTAAATTAATAAGTGCTTATATATTTAAAAACTATGTACCAGTAGCACTGGCTCTGGATTTGGCTCCGGATTTTGAGCAACGGAGTTTATGTTCTCCGGTGTGGGGTTTTCCCCTTTAGGGGTATTAGTAATGAGTTGGGGTGCTACGGGGGTAATGGGTTCGGGTGTTGGCTCGACCGAAGCGTTAGGATCCCCATGTTGACTTTCCTGATCCTCGACAATCAAGTTTGCCAAGTCAACAATGGGTGCTCCCATCTTCTGCAACACGGCGGCCAGCTTGGCGAGAACGTCCTTCGTAATCTCCGCTCGAAGGGTTGCTACTTCATCCCGCAGCGCCATTCGGGATTGAGTAGCAACACACTCTTTTCCGAATGCCTTCTGTAACCCCACGCGGACGGCTCCTTTTCAGACTACCCGCCCACTGTGGTCTTTCCCTAAGACCATATGCAATGCGTCAACATTGCCTCTTGGGGTGAACTCCCCCGTAGCTTCTTTTTCCTTCCAGCCTATTTGTTCAAATAAAAAGTGACATATATAGCAATTAGTATAAGTACATCAAAGCCAAAGAATACAAAACAAATCAAGAATATACTTAATAATTTCAAAACTCACCACAACATTAGCAACCTTCTTCGTTCCCGGATCATTAATGGTAAATTTACCACTTGCATCTCGGAAATGAAGCCCGCAATACCAATCACGCACCCGATCTCTAGCAGGAGTATTCACGGATGCGGAGGTAGTCGTAGATGAGGGCGTGGATGAACTTTGATTGGGGTATAAACCCGCGTCCACCCACTCTTTTCGGACCTCATGGTACATTTTCTGGCCCAAGCGATGGTAAAACTTCCTTTTGCTTGCAGAATCAGAAGCTTTACCACGCTTTTCCTAATTAATCAATAGAAATCGAATGTCATGTATTAGTTTAATGACTGAATCAAAAGAAGTAAATTCAAATTGGTAAACTATAATATAATATGAAATACTTACAACTTCTATGGGAGTTGTTTTTTTGGCAACAAAGGCCTCCCAATCCCTCTTCGATATGTGACCCATATTTCGTAGGGCATCTTCGAAGGTGATTTCTCTCCATCTTTGTTTCCCATTTTGACCTTTTTGGTCGTACAGGCACGCCTCTTCGTAATTCAGCCAGTTACTAGCTTGGATTTGAAATCTCTGAATCTTTCAGCAACAGCTGAAAGAAACACATTCTTCTTGTCCTCATCCCTCTCGATGTGGAAAAGATTCTACAAAAAAAGGTTATATTTATTATTGTCAATCAAATTAATTTTAAAATGAAACTAAATGAGTAAAATAGTAAAGTTGCTTACCATAGCAACATTCCATAGAGAGTTCTTCAAACCCTCTGGAACCTCGTTCCATGCGTGCAATATGGAAAGCTTGCGGATACATAGACCCACTTGTTTTCCATATTGCCTACGCCATTTTCCGCAGGGTTGACCCAATGCATTGTATTCCAAATGCATGGGTTCTGTGACTTTGAGGTTTTTCGTAGGACCTCGCCCTTTTCTTTTCTTACTGGTAGTGGGAGCATCCATTGGTGGGGCGTCTTCAATCTCAAAATCATTGTCAATCGGTGGAGCGTCTTCAGCCATACGCTCGTATCTCACAATTTGGTCCTTTTCGCTGTCATAACTACGATGCTCATTATCCGAGGTCTCAATCTCGGGGACAATTTCGTCTCTGAATAGATGCATTGTATATCAGTACCTGAAAGAGTATGAATAGAAATATATTAGAACATAAGCTAAGTAATATTAAGAATATGACTATGATTTACAATTTTAATACGTTCAATTTCAATAATATATAACAAATAGTGTTATGTGCAAAGTTTCATGCAAAACAAACCAAGTGCCAAAAAAATCTTTAAAAAGCTTTAAATTCATACCTTGTGAATCACTTAATTCAAATGTATTCCTTCTGTGTGATCTACACGCATATAACCAACATCTACATCATCTTGATCCACTGATTTTGGATTGATAAAGGGAGGGGAGTCTTCAAAAGCTTCATATTCTTCCTCATCCTCAACATCACCTATACCAAGGATGCTTCTTTTTTCCGGTACAACAATAGACCATTTTTTATTAGACGGGTCTACAATGTAGAATACTTGCTTGGCTTGTGTGGCTAGTATGAATGGCTTCTCACTATCACGCAAACGAGCTAAGTCTACAAGAGCGAATCCACAAGGGTCGTCATTTTTTATGCATCGTTGATTATTATCTACCCAATTACATTTGAAAAGACCAATATTGAAAGTAGAGTAGTCAAGCTCCCATATTTCGTGTACCCGCCCGTAGTATACCAATTTAGCATCAACCGGCGCTTGATCCTTCGCACTCGCGTAAAATGTAGATGACGCCAAAATAGAAACCCCACTATTCTGTAGATACGATGACTTCTTGTCTTGACCCTTAGTCCAAAATGTGAAGCCATTGACATCGTAACCCTCATATTTGTTGACATCATCACGAGGACCAAAAGCTAACCACTTAACAATTTCGGATACACCCTTGAGTTCTTCGCATATTACTTGATTATGAAACCAATTAATAAACGTTTTGTTATGCAACTGCATCAATGCCCTATCCCCTTTAGAAGGATGTTTTGCGCGCAATATATCAAAATGCTCACTCAAAAAACGATGAACTTTCGGAATATGATGCAACACATACAAGTGTGCTTGTAGAAGGCTTTCTCGAGGAGGAGTGACCGATTTGGAGCCAATTGTTCCTTTTCCCTCAAGCCTTCCTTCATGTCTAGAGGTGGGAAGTCCAACAGGCTTTGCCATGGCCAAATACTCGGTTATAAAGTTACTAATATCATCGCTCACAGTGCCTTGAATCATAATCCCCTCGGGTTGTGCTGAATTCCTCACCTTGTTTTGTAAAACACCCATGTGTCTTTCAAAATGATAACACCACCTTAAAAAAATTGGACCCAAAAGCTTGATCTCACGAACGAGATGGACAATAAGATGAACCATTATGTCAAAGAAAGAAGATGGAAAATACATCTCAAACTTGCATAAAGTTACAATCACGTCGAGTTGAAGTGCATCAAGTTTAAAGGGATCAAGAACTTTACTACAAATTGTGTTGAAGAACGAACATAGCTCGATAATAGCATATCTCACATGTTTTGGAATACTCCACGGATTGCAATTGGTAAGAACACTTGCATCATTACATGGCAATCATGAGATTTCATGCTTCCCAACTTCAGCTCACCATTTAGGCTCACAAATCTCTTCATGTTGGATGAGTATTCAGACAGAACCTTAATGCCATACAAACACTCACAAAATGTCTGCGTCTCTGCTTTGGACAATGTGTAGCAAGCTGGAGGCAAATAAACTTTGTCATTACTCATCTTCTTCTTACTGCCACCAACTTTATCAGCTCTATTTCTTTTCTTACTCACCTTAACATGTGCCCACAACTCCGGACAAAGACCGTTACATTCAAACCAATCTCACACGGCCCTAACATCCTTTGTCTTACCCAGAATGTTCATGAGAGTCCCAAGTATGGCATCGCATACATTTTTCTCTATATGCATAACGTCAAGACAATGCCTAACCTATAGATTTCTCCAATATGGAAGCTTCCAAAAGATTGATTCTTTTTTCCATAATCAGTCTTCACCCCCTTGCACTTGCCCCGTTTTACCAAATACAGTCTCAACTCCCTTAACCTGTTCATAAACCTCATAACCGGTCAATGGTCGACGAGTTACACGGTCCTCAACCTCCCCGTTGAACAACTTCTTCTTCTTACGATATTGGTGGTCTCGTCGGAGGAACTTTCGATGGTGCATGAATACGTGTTTGCACTTAGGAATCCACATGGATTCCATGTCATCGATACATATTGGGCATGCTTTCTTCCCTTTATTCTTATACCCCGATAAGTTTCCATATGCCGAAAAATAATTAACGGTGCATAAAAGCATTGCACGCAAGGTGAACTCCTCATTAGCATATGCATCAAACACTGAAACGCCTTCATCCCACTTCTTTCTCAAATCCTCAACGAGAGGTGCAAGATACACATCTATGTCATTGCCAGGTTGTTTAGGACCCGAGATAAGAAGCGAAAGCATTATATACTTACGCTTCATACACAACCAAGATGGCAAATTATAGATCACTAAAAGTACCGGCCAAGTACTATGTTGAGAACTAAGATTGCCGAATAGGTTCATTCCATCCGTACACAGTCCGAGCCTTAAATTAAGAACCTCATCCCCAAAAGTCTTATGCAACCTATCAATACTCTTCCACTCCGGAGAATCAGATGGATGTGTGAGCAAGTGACCTTTCTTCACCCTATCTGCATGCCACCTCAAATTTAATGCATCTTTCTTGATAGAAAACAAGCGCTTGAATCTAGGTATTATTGGAATATACCACAATACCTTAGCCGGGGGCTCTTTAGCATTCCGAGCCCCTTTACGCTTGTAGCGCGATAATCCACACCTAGGACACTTTTCTAAGTTCTCGTTTTCATTCCGATACAACACACAATCATTCGGACATGCATGAATCTTATGGTACTCTAAGCTGAAAGGACACATGAGCTTTTTGGCATAATATGTCGACTTCGGAAGTTCATTTCCCCCAGGAAGCATCTCACCTAACGCTTCTAATAACATTGTGAAACTAGCGTCACTTCAATTGAACTTTGACTTAATGTTGAAAATTGTCAACACTGCTGTTAGTTTGGTGAACTTTGTACATCCAGGGTACAAAGGCTTTTAAGAAAAAACACGAGGACGTTTTCGTAACTCATCCTCGACTCCCTCCATCATTGCATCAACACGATCCACATCCTCATCGACATTCTCTTCATCTGTCTCATACCCATCAACATGATCTACTACATCCTCATTGACATCGGCCACATTATTGACGTCCTCAACAACACTTTTCTCTTTGTAAACTCCCTCCTCACCATGCCAAACCCAAACATGATATTGAGGCCTAAACCCACGTCGAAGTATGTGCTCCCTAAGGATATCAACACTATCTACCTTTGATACATTGCCACAACTGACACATAGGCAATAAAAACCAACTCCCCTCGTCCTAACTTGATGTTCAACCGCAATACTACAAAATTCTAATATGCCATCAATAAATTCCGACGATTCAATGCTTCCATACATCCAAGAACGATCTTTTGTCATCCTAATTAGTGTGATTAATTAATTTAAAACAAAATTAATACACAACTTTTAAACATATATACTTATTTATAACAAACATATTTAACCCTAAAAAAATATACTCTTATTTATACCAAATCTATTTAACCCTAAATATACATACTTCATATACATACCAAGTCCAATAATCTCTTCCTTATTGTCAAATTATTCACTTAAATAAAACAATGATTTTCGTGAGACTCTCCTAATCCATTCAAGAAACAATAATTATTCAATACATTCACCAATATCAACAATTCTCAAAAACATTTACCCTATCTCTTGAATTTGTATCCACCACAATCATCATGATAACTTTACGCATACTAGCTCCATTTAATTCCTCCTTGGCCATCAAATTAACAAGCATAAACTATTAAACTAAACAAAAAGACTACTGCCAATTAATTCATAAACTATTAAATTAAACTAAACCAATATTTTTCTTATTAGCAATATTCAAAATGACTACTGCCACATCCAAGAATACTAAACTAAACAAAACGAAGTCATTAGAATAATCTACTACTAAAATTGTAATCCACACTTAAATCCTCATTATCACATAACTCACTAGTAACACATTTTTCATAAGTTTATCAATTAAGAACTCGTCAAATTAACTCATATAAATTTTCATGATTCATCAACATTTAGGATTTAGCACATGATAATAAGAATATGCAAATGGATATATGTCAATGAAATTAATTTTATATAAACAAGAGCATAAAGAGTAAGGAAAAGCAAAAAGGAATCAAGAAGGATTTACCTTCTGTTTGGCAGCAGCAAGAAACGAACACAGTACAAATGAACACAGTACAAGCAAAAGCAAAACAGTATTATCATTTGCAAATAACAATTCAAACAAAAATTCACTACATTACTAAATTACATGTTAAACAATAAAGATATGAACTTGGAAATTAGTAAAATAAATATAATTACCTTGATTTCGTGGGTTATGTTATCTACAACGAAAAATAGAGAAACAAAATTAGTATATATACAAACGGTTGCCATAATTTTCAAGTTTTTTCATGAATATCTTGCAAAACATAAATGATTAACAAATTAAAAGGAGAAAAAATACCTTAATGTCGTGGGTTTTGAAGATGAACAAGACCCAAGTATTAAATTTCGTGGGTTTATGAACCAAGAAGATGAAGAACTGTTAACACACAGAACAATGAAGAAGAGTTTGCAGATGAAGATGAAGAACTTTGAAGATGAAGATGAAGATGAAGAAGAGCAACGAAGCAGATGAAGATGAAGATGAAGATGAAGCGTTTTTTCAATGGGTTTGAGAGAACGAAGCAAAGTGTATAGTGTACATTGTAGAAGAGTTTTGTGAAAAAAGAAATGGCGGGTTCGTTTTTATGCTACTGTATATGCTATGTGTAAATTTTATTTTCAAAGGCTATTTGCTGCGGTCTAGGGCATCAACCGCAGCAATTAATGCTCCTCATGTGTATTTTCATTTTGCTGTAACGTTATTTGCTGCGGGCCCCCTTGATAACCGCATCAATTAAGCTATTGTGTAAGGGTTATTTGCTGCGGTCCCTAGCAAAACCGCAGCAATTAATTTTTTTTTTCAATTCTTTTTCTTATTTATTGCTGCGAATATACAAAAATTGCAGCAAACGATAAGCAGCAAATACGTTTTTTTCCACTAGTGATACTTAATGATGGTAGGTAAATCTCCTATTAGTTGAAAATCCAAGAAGTAGCAAACTGTTTACAAATCTTCGTCTAAAGAAGAATATCGAGCTATGTCATCAGCTGCTTCTAAGATTGAATGGCTTGTTCGATTACTCACCGAGTTGGGTGTCCATAATCTTAAACCCGTCATGCTTCACTGTGACAATCAATCAGCTATGTACATTGCTCAAAATCTCGTCTTCATGATCGCACTAAACATATAGCTATTGATTGTCATTTTACGAGGGAGAAGGTACTAGAGGGCCTCATTCAGTTGACATATCTTCCATCCAAGCTTCAGTTGGCGGATGTGTTAACAAAGATTGAACCTGCTCAAGTATAACAACTTAATAGAATTTGTTACAGCTGTTATTTTCAAATTTGTTAGTATTTGACACATCACTAAGGGTTCCCAACAACCCTTTACTTTTTGTACATATAAAGGGTTGTATCTTTCTTCCTTTTTCAATAATAAGAAAAGCACTCTTCCTTTTTTGATGATACCTTTTGTGAGCTTTTGTTTAATACTGTTTTAGCTCCATTTTGCTATGTTTATCAAATAGTGATGATATATATATATATATATATATATATATATATATATATATATATATATATATATATATATATATATATATATATATATATATATATATATATATATTTGATATCATTTATGTGGAATAAGTATTTAGTTGATTAGTTTTATAAAAATATTCAAATTATTTAGGTTATAAAAATGATAAATTTACGTATGTATGAAATTTCTATCAATAATTTATTTCATATAGTTTTTTAAAGCAAAAATCATTCAATTTAATATATTTTTAGAAATGGTAAATTACCCAGTTTAATTAAAATTTTAATGAATTATAAAGGATAAATTGATTAATTTTATTTACCATATAAGCTAACATAAACTAATAAAATCCTTTCATTTAGTTAAAACTCTATAAGGATATCACGTGGAATTATAGGAATTTTAATTAAATTGTGTTATGATTGTCACAAATTCGGTTACAAGCTTAAAAACGCCCACCTTTTAGTTTGTTAAAAAGAGTAGCAGTAGTTGTCTGGTGGTGGTATTCCTCAGAGCATACTTCCTTCTTGTAGTTGAAAATAAACACTACTCTACAAATACAATTTTGGTTGTCAAAAACAGAAACTCTTATCTCCTTATTCCAAATCATTTTTTAACCAAAACTTCTTGCTCAATTCATCTCTCTCTCCCTCTCTCTCTCTCTCTCTCTCTGGGTATATTTTCTGAATTCCCTCTCAAATTTTAAGAATTCAAATACTTTTATGTTTATTTTTTGTTTTAGGACGTGTTCATGATATGCTGAGGGAACAAATTTAAAAAGATTAATATATTTTTAGTGAAGGAAAAAGAAAAAAATAAATATCTGGGTTTGTTGAATTTTGTGGTGAGGAACTATTATTTCCTAAAAAAGTAAAGAGAATAAGAATTTCTTTTGTGATCTATTTTGCAACTATTGTCACTTTCAATGTTCAGTACTTTATTTTTTTTGTCTATGGAATTGTGACTGAACTCATAAAATTATAATTTGAGTTGGATTTTGGATAAAAAGTGTATACCTTGATTGAGATTTATCTGAATTTTACAGAACTGCAGAACCACGAAGCGAAAACCTCTTTTGGGAGTTGATTATTATCCATTGCATTTCCGTGTTTTATTAAATTTATGGTGGGGAAATCCTGCAATTTATACACATTTATGAGAGGGCAATAGTTAAAAAAAAAAACCTAATTAAAAGGGATATTGGGTTTATTAGCTACCAACACCAAGCAATGGATTCAGTAAATGAGACATCTGAAAACAAAGGTAGTATGTGGGACTTGGATCAGAAGCTTGACCAACCCATGGATGAAGAGGCTGGGAAGCTTAAGAATGCATACAGAGAAAAGGTAACATTTAATATGCTTCTTTATCAAAAATGTCTTGTATGTTTATTGTTTGTTATGGTGATTAATACTACATTTTCCATGTAATTTCTGTTGTATCGTTGGTTTCTCTTATAAGATGCTATTCAGTTATTGAGTGGCTAAGTCTACATACAGGTGTTCATTTTGCCTTGAAAAGGGAGGTAACACCTCACTCAAGGATCATAAAATAAGGTTTAAGTGAAGGTTTGTGTTGTGCCAAGTATAAGAACCAAATATGCAAGTGTATGTGATGAATGACAATAATAAAGTAATTATATTATTGTGTTTAAAGGAGAAAAATACAAACTTGAAGGAATTAAAATAGAGTATAGTGTATAGGGAGTAAACTTGAGCAAGTAAGGTAGCTCTATTATGTGAAACTTTGGTGCACTTACTAGGGTCATAGGTTTTGTGTATATATAGCAAATAATGGGATTTTAGTAGTACAAGTCACAATGGGGCAGCAATTGAAAGACCAGCAGCTGGCAGCCCATACAAACTGACGAGGGGCAGCAGCATGCATCAAAGAGCAGCAGGCAGCCAGCTGCTGGACTGTGCTTGCTTCCTTTGCTTGACTTTCCTTATCCATGTATGCTTCGGTCTCCAATGTCCCTTGTTCTTGAACCTAGGACTGATTTTTGCACTTCCATTCTTCACATGTCAAGATACTCTTCCAATAGTACATTTTACTATTGATTCCCATACAAACCAACTCACAAAGATGTGATATGTCCTCTTCTAATCATCACTAACTAAATGATTAATTTTCTGAATCATCTTCTTGATAATTTGGTGAACATAAGTCACCCATAGTCCTAACATGCCTGAATATTGTAATTGCCTATTTTCAAAATCCTGCTTGTTTCTGGTCTGTAAGGGTCCGTTTGGTTGTTCAGAGGTCAAGAGTTCATTTTGCTGATTAGTTTTCACCATCATCATTGTTGTTGGATTTCTAGAAGATATTCTGCCAGCGAATTTTTCCTTAGCATTTATTAGGAAGAACTAACACTTTGTTTGGATAGCAATTTAGGAGGAAAAGGAATGAAAGAGAAGGGAAGAAAGGGAAAGAAAGGAGAGAGAATAATGGGGGAAAATTCCATTGTTTGTTTAGAGGGAAAGGAAGGAAGAGAAAGAGAAATATGATTTTCTTCCAATTCTTTTCACATTTACGTTTTGTTTGGATTGAATGAACTGAGGGAAAGGAATGAGAGGGATTTGGAGGATAATATCATTTGTTTGGATACTAATCTTAGAAGGGAGTGATTTGGAAGGGGCTTCTCTTGATGTTGTTGATAATCTATGATTTTAAGAGTAAACAAGCCTCTTTTAGGTGATTTTGACTGATGTACTTCTATATATTCTCTTCTTCCATAGCTATAATAAGAAATTGCAGTTGTAAAATTCTATTTAATGACCTTGCTAAGGATATTTTTGTGCATCGGCGCGTCTATTAGCTAATAGTGTAACACAATTGATATTTGCAGAAATTTTCGGCACTCTTGCTTCTACGATTAGCATTCCAAAGTCTTGGGGTAGTGTATGGGGACTTGGGAACATCTCCTTTGTATGTTTTCTACAATACATTTCCGCATGGAGTTGAGAATCCGGACGATGTGATAGGAGCATTGTCACTGATAATATACTCGCTCACTCTTGTGCCATTGTTGAAGTACGTTTTCATTGTTTGCAGAGCAAATGATAATGGCCAAGGTACTCATATATTTTGAGCACAACCTTTTGTTTCTTTTCTTTTTCTTGTATTATGTGATTTATGTTTTAGACTATCTGATATGAACATGCTCTATTCATGCTTTGGGACTTGGGAGAACATTGAAAATCTGCAGTAGTCCATTTATCTGTTTTCATATAATAGGTTTTAGTAGGGTTTTATCTAAGCATTTCATTCTCTTTAGGGTTTTACTATATGCCTCTATGTGGATACATAGTAACAATAAAAAAAAAAATCCTAATCACGTAGAATGTTATTTACAAAGAGCTATTTAGGGGGAACGAGGAGCCATAACTCAGCCAAACATTCTCATTGTTATTCGTTAAATATTTTTTCTCATTAACCACGGAACTTGAAAGATTTAGAACACGAATTAATGAATAAAATGATGACAACATTGTTAAGTAGTTTTGGTTCATGATTAGTCAACGAGTGTTAAATAATTTTGTCAACTGGCTTTTGTTTTAGTGTTAGTTGTAGATTTATGAATTTGTAATGAAAATTTTTTCAGTTGGTGTTATGATTGTCATATAAGGTTCGGTTCGGTCTTTCATGTTTCAGCGTTTTATACGGAATCCCAAGTCCAGTTGTTGCATAATGCTTTCGACTTCTCTAAATGGTTTCTTAGTCTAGATTTGATGTTCTACACGGGCTTGCATGTAAGCAGTGTGCTCAAGATTTTGATGAATGGCAGCAATATCATTTAGGGACTGACTATTGGACAATTATATAAATTACTATAAATTCATTTTATTCTTGTTTAATTTCATGATTTGAGCTACTTGAAGTAGAAGAACAGGTATGATATTGAAAATCTAAATTTCATGCCTGTTATTAATAAAACAATGCTTTTCTTTACTGGAGCAGGGGGCACATTTGCTCTTTATTCATTGCTATGTAGACATGCAAATGTGAATAGTATCCCGAACCGGCATAGAACCGATGAGGATCTGACAACGTATAGCCGTTTTAGATTCCATGAAAAATCATTTGCTGACAAAACCAGGCAATGGCTAGAAAAACATTCATATAGGAAGAATGTGCTTCTTCTCCTTGTCCTTGCTGGCACTTGCATGGTGATCGGAGATGGAATTCTTACCCCAGCAATATCAGGTATATGCTAAAGTCCAAATACACCACCATATTCTTTATGGATTACGTTACATGTTAATCGTAAGGCTATCAATCAACTATCTCTTGGGCTATTTAGTAATAGGTGCACCTTTGGGGATATCAAACAATAAACAAGTCACAGTGAAATTTCTGTTGATTTCTTTAGTCTAGATACTGTTTTACGATATATGAAAATATGTGGCTGAATTTAGCGAGTTGAAAGTTCCCGTGGATTTCACTTACTGTCCTGTGATTTCAAGCCTTCAAGGAACAAACACATTTTCAGCTTTTTAAAACATCTTGAATTTAGTTTCCTTAATGTAGATGCATTTTGTTACATGATTTTATCATTGTACATCATCAAAATCCCATGTTTCACTTTTAAATATTGATGAATACAACTATAGCTTATATATGTACTTCCACAACTATTTTCATCAAATTAACCTGATCTGGTGTTGCAGTTCTTTCAGCTTCTGGTGGGATCAAGGTAGACCACCCTAAGATGAGTAATGGTAGTGTCCTCTTTCTCCCTTTCAGTTGTTTTCTCTTGACAGCTGACGCGTTCTTTCTTGAGTTATAATGAGCTCTTTTTTTTCAGCTTTTTGACATACTTAAGTTGCTCGAATGTGCAGATGTGGTTGTGCTTGTTGCCGTTGTTATCTTAGTTGGCTTGTTCAGCTTGCAACATTATGGTACAGATAAAGTTGGTTGGCTCTTTGCGCCCATTGTGCTGCTCTGGTTTCTGATGATCGGAGGTATCGGTATATTCAACATATGGAAATATGATAGCAGTGTGCTGAAAGCTTTTTCGCCTGTCTATTTGTATCACTATCTCAAAGGAGGAGGGAAAGATGGGTGGACATCTTTAGGGGGGATCATGCTTAGTATAACTGGTACTCTACTAAAAACGTATTTAACTCTTATTTCTTTAAAAACCCCATGAAAACTTTTTCCATGTCTTGGCATTAAGTTTTCCATCGACTACTCATTTTTCAACGTTAATGTCGACAGGGACAGAAGCACTGTTTGCTGACTTGGCTCATTTTCCGGTGTTGGCTGTACAAATAGCATTCACAGCATTTGTGTTCCCCTGCCTTCTTCTAGCTTACTCTGGACAAGCTGCTTATCTAGTAAATCATAAAGAACATGTGGTAGATGCTGCATTCTATCATTCAATACCAGGTCTCTTTCAGCTTGGCTTGCTTTTTATTAGTTTGGAATTGGATGTGCTTAAAAAATGTGTCAGATAATGTAGCCTAAACAAAGGAAATGAAAACGGGGTTAAAGAAGGGGGGTGGGTTTATAAAGACACTATACTTGAATATATATGGCATATTTGGTATAAATTCAGAAACATATGGAACACTATAAAGTTAATATGGTTCATTATCTATGTAGCATGGAAATAAAGATACTTCTAACAGAGGGAGAGGAAACTAGTGTTCCAATAAGGTAGTTTGGTCGACAGCTGAAGATAAAAATACAATAACGATGGCAAAGACTTAATAAAAACATATGGGATTGGCTACATGAATGAAAAAAAATTAACGTGAGAGATTGCTAGTAACAAAGATTATACTCAGGATCTAATACTAGTCTCTAGGTAAAAAAATTTAATTACCATGCTCATCCAAATATATTTTTCTCCTCCATTGATTTTTTTAATGGTCACATGCTCTTGCAAATATATCATTCTTCAAATCTGATCGAGATCATCGTTAGCGTATTCCTTTTTCTTCTAAGCTTCTTAAAATTCCTAAGGTCCACTACACCTGCCCCTCGGCCAAAAACTTGATCTTTTGTATTTTTAGCTTTGGCCCCCTACTAAAATTTGATATATAGTCAGAAGAGTGACAAAATTTTACAAAAACTACTATAGCTCAATGGTTAGATTTGTACATTTGAAACCTAAGGTTAGCGGGTTAAATCCTAATTTATAATTGTATCTTTTTTTATAAAAAAGCTAAAAAGTTTATATTATAGTGTCATTACTCTATCTCTTTCATTACTATCTTAATTTTCATAGTGTTTATTTTTGGGACTTACTAGGCAAATATATGAAGTCATAAACACTTGATTTTTTTTTTCAAAAGTGATAATAATAAGGAAGCTTCAACTCTAGGTGTTGAAAATGATTTTTTTTTTGCTATCATTTAAGTTGATATCCTTCTACCTGGTTTTCAAAATGTTCATAGTTTAACTAGTTTTAATATAAATAATTGGCTAGTATATCAACTATTTGGCCCCCTACTTCAAAATCCTGGGTTCGCACATGGTGCATTTATATGTCTTCTTTGTACATGAACAAAAGAATGTATACGGTTCTCTCAATGTTTCTTCAATATCTAGTCAAGTGAACAACATTTTAGATTTTTTTTAAAAACATTCTGGTTACAGAAATCAAGAGTTACCTATAATAAAGAATCTAATATGGTAATGAAAATATTCTTCTAACAGCTATGTGCTATGAGTTTGACCTGGATTATACTCCTAACAAAAACAATACAGGAAGCCTACAGAATCAGTTGGTACACTTGGTAATTTCGATAAACATGATTTATATAGGAGGAAATGAGGGAAGCGTCGGAAAACATGTGATCTTACATCGAAGAATTAGAGAGAGGTTGATTAATATATAAGATTGATGGATCACTCCTCCGATTACCAATTGGTTTTATACGATGGAATGTCGTCAGGTTTATGTGCAGTCAACTCTCTTCTTATGTGGGTCTTGGTTACAAGCCTAGCGACAAATTTTTCAGGAAGCGTGAGAGAGCGGAAACAGAAAGACCTTAAACAATTTTAGTCTTTCTTGGAGTGTCAACCTATCTATGTGTTTTGTGCGCATAGGTTGAGATTATGACACAAGTGTGCTATCACCTTCTGCTCATATTTTATGTTGTCTTTTTGGTTCCATACAGGAAAAGAAAGTGCATTTTCTTAGTTTTAACATCCTTTCATTTGAAGATGCATTCTTTGTTTATTGATTCTGATGATTAACGGTTTATAAATTACAGATAGCATCTATTGGCCAGTATTCATTGTTGCAACTTCGGCTGCTATTGTTGCAAGTCAGGCAACCATATCTGCAACTTTTTCAATCATAAAACAAGCTCTGGCTTTAGGCTGCTTTCCGAGGGTGAAAGTAGTGCACACATCAAAAAAATTTCTCGGCCAAGTTTATATTCCAGATATCAACTGGATACTTATGATTCTCTGCATTGTTGTAACTGCTGGATTCAGGAACCAAAATCAGATTGGTAATGCTTATGGTGAGTTTCACTTATCAATATTTGCTAAATCCCTTTTTGAATGTGCTATGAAGTTCCGTTCATTGCGAGAACGTTTTTGGTAGTTTCTTGTTTTCTATGCACATTTGGTATGTTGTGATGTGGTGCACAAAATTCCAGCGGATGAGCTGTTGGGATTGTCCTTTTTAAAATTTTTTTTTATAGAAGTATTTTGAGCTAAATACAGTGGGAATGTCTTAGTCCTTCCCCGCTGAGCTTCCTCATGGGAGCTCCATCCATGTAGGTCAGGATGCCTTTTTTAACTGGGTTTATAATTGAAGCATCTCATTGGTAACACGGACATATTTTGATGAGACGGGGCTTTTATCATAGTGTGAGGACAAATTACAATATCCACGCTAGTCACTACCGACATTGAGAGAATCTTAAATAGTTGTTTAACTCAGATTGTGTTTCCAGCATTTAAATCCATATTGTGACTTAGTTTTTTTAGCCGATTGTCGTTTTGGAATCCATTTTTTGTGAGGACAAGGATCATTAAGGAAATGAGTGATAGAAAACCTGACAACTAAAATTTCCTGCTAGCTTTTAGTTTGATTATGGCTAATGCGTTGTAAATTTTTAGTTGATTGACGAAAAAGGAAGCTTTATAGCCGGATTGTAGTTGTGGAATCAAGGACCCTAACACAAACCTGAGATTTTTATTGTATTATGTATTGCCTAACTACTTCTAGATGTGCATAATATTTGTTGCATAAACATTAGTGTTGGGACTTAGGAGTTTAGAGAAAATTTCATTGAACCATAGATGGAATACGCAAATATTATGTGAATTGATTAACATTGTATTGTTTCTAATATTTTGAGGTACCTTATCCAAATATATACTGTTAATTATAAGTTTATCATTTAGACATTTATGATATTTGAAAGTTGAAATTACCATTTAAAAAAAAACAATAAAAACTTCAAGCTGTTCCTGAGTCCTTCAAATTCGAATTAAGATTAGTTGTGATCGGCTTGTAAACCATGTTGACTCGAGCTTGATGAGCTCATGAGCCAGCAACGTTTAGGTTTACGTAACACCCCTACTGTGCAGCCATAATCATTGAATGTAAGAAACATTGAAAATATCGTATCAACATTAGAAGCTAAGCATACAACAAAAGAACTGCAATGCCCCAACCCAATGTTACACAAGTATCTCGTGCCTAGGCAAGACGGGGAATTAAGATTAGGCAACCTTCGTCTTTTCCTGTTGAATGTATCAAGAGTATGGAAATTTGAAACTGTGAATCTGCAGAAGAATTGGGCGCATTGATTCTTATTCATTATGTTTTTACTAAAGCATTCTTACTATCAGCAGTGTTCTATAGATGAGCTGAATAATATATATATGCTTTTCAATCATATTGCTATATAAAGGTTAAGTTGCCAAAAATGTTGTAAACTGAAAGAACCCCGCAGTTAGGCTGCAACTATTCAATCCAGTGTCAGATGATTCACTTTCCTCACAAATTCAAAAAAGCAAATTAGTTGATTTTAGGCTATTTTGACTATTTTTGGGCCGTTCTGAGTGAATATCAAATTCAATAAGATAATTAACAAACGAATTATGTTACACCAGTTCAATCACATCAACTAATAAGTCATTGTTTTTCCCTAGTTGTAGTCGTTTTGTCAATGATGGTAATGTGAGTTTGTTGCATCTTTCTTCAACAGGAACAGCAGTGGTGATAGTCATGTTAGCCACCACATTCCTTATGATTTTAATCATGTTGTTGGTATGGCGGTGGCATTGGATACTTGTCCTAATCTTCACTGCTTTGTCATTACTGGTGGAGCTAACGTACTTCTCAGCCGTACTCTTCAAAGTCGATCAAGGTGGGTGGGTCCCACTTGTGATCGCTGGTGTCTTTCTTCTTGTCATGGTTGTTTGGCATTATGGAACTGTGAAACGCTATGAGTTCGAAATGCATAGTAAAGTCTCAATGGCCTGGATTCTCGGCCTCGGGCCTAGCTTGGGACTCGTAAGGGTGCCCGGAATAGGACTTGTGTACACAGAGCTAGCCAGTGGTGTCCCTAGCATTTTCTCTCATTTCGTTACGAACTTGCCTGCCATCCATTCAGTGGTGGTTTTTGTATGTGTAAAGTACCTTCCAGTATATACAGTCCCAGAAGACGAGAGATTTCTTGTAAAGCGGATAGGACCCAAGAACTTCCATATGTTCCGTTGTGTTGCAAGGTATGGTTACAAGGACCTCCATAAGAAAGATGAGGATTTCGAGAAGAAGCTATTTCATAACCTCTTCGTTTTCGTTCGACTAGAGTCTATGATGGAAGGGTGTACTGATTCTGAAGAGTACAGTCTGTACGGGCAACAAACAGCGGAGTCAAGAGACTGCCTATTGGATAATACCAACGCAATGTCGTCCGAGTATGAGCACACAATTGAGTCGGGGAATTCAATTGTGCCTGCTAATTCTCCTTTGCGACACTTGAGTTTTAGGCCAATATCGTTGGGGCAAACGAGCAGTCAAAATGAGATTGACGAATTAGAGTTTTTGAATAGTTGTAGAGATGCTGGGGTTGTTCACATTATGGGCAACACTGTGATCAAAGCCAGAAAAGATTCAAGGTTGTATAAAAAGATTGCTGTTGATTATATATATGCATTTCTTAGAAAGATTTGTAGGGAACATAGTGTCATCTTCAATGTTCCACATGAAAGCCTATTAAATGTAGGACAGGTACTTTATGTATAACCCAACATTGTTTTATTATGCATGGATGTAAGGATTCATTATTTAATAGGAAAAGAAGAAATTTAATGACCTTGTGCCTTTTTATAGGGGTTTATTATTCATGTCAAATTTTTTAGTGATGACCTTTTATAAATTAAATTTTCAATGTTGCCCTTAATTTATTTATTTTCATCTCTCGAAATTCTTTCTAAATATTGCTATTAGCTAAAAGTCAATATCAAAACAATATTACTGATGAATTTGATTCCCAAAATGACTCAGTAAGCATGGAATTTGAACTCTTAGTTGAATTTCTCAATTAAATTTTATGGCAGGAAAAAAGTTCGAAGTCGCACAAAAATTGCGACTAAGCCTAGGTCTAGTCAAACAAAATGTTGTTCGACTAAGCCTAAGTCTAGTTGCACATTTTGTGCGACTATATCTAGGTCTAGTCACATGTTTTGTGTGAGTAAACCAAGGTCCAATCGCTTTTTTTGTGCGGTTTTTCCTATGAATTATTAATTTATTGAATTAGTTTTTATTAATATATGCAGGATAGCTTTGAGAACTTAGGTGACTATAATATAGATCATCCAACTAGATTTATTACTGATAAAAAATTTCAAATTAGTAGATAAAATGCATGTTTGGACAAATGAGATAACTAGTAGTTATCAAAATTGGTTTTTATTTTATTCGTGCGACTTTAAGCAAAAAGAGGTCCCTCCACTGTTATTTTGAATCGATCCTACCATCGATGGTAGGTTTGGAGGTCAATTGCATGATTTAGATAACGCCCCTAGACTAAGATCTAGAAGTACTTTTAAGTGGTTGTCGTTTATGATTATAGAATATTGTCAAAAATTAGGAGATACACC
>NC_080062.1:19201388-19218888 GCF_026212465.1 Amaranthus tricolor | reverse complement strand
CCACATTATTATAGTATTTTATATAATTTTTTGTGTTATATTTAAAGAAAAATAGAATTGAACCGATGTTCCGAATCGCCCAACCCGAGAGTTGGATCGCTAGAACAACCTCCATAATCACCAAGGAACCATTTGGAACAGCCTGGAATCGTAACCGGAACCCAACAGTCCGAATTAGGTGCCAGTTTTTTGAAACGAAACCGAAACGGAATCGGCCAAACCAGACCATGGCCATCATTAGTTTCATTGGTTGAAGTCTGGGTTGTGTTCACTGAGTTTAACTTTGCTTTGGGTTGACTTGTGATAAGTTAGGAGTCATATTTGGGGTATTCGAGAGTTTATCATGAATACAAAGTACATGACTTTAACTTCTGCAGCAAAGAGGTCGCTGTGTTTTTAGATCTTGGTGATGGTTCTTTGTGATCAACCTGTTTTTGCTTTTGTGTATTGTGATTGTCTGTCTAGTAGTGATCAATTACTTGATGTTTGGAAGAAGCACGGTGTAGTCAGGTTTCATTTGACATGCACGGACATAAAGATAAAGGTAAAAAAGGTAGGATGCTCTAACAATCCTTGTGGCTTCTTTACTATGTTGGTTTCATTGGCTTGATTCCTTAGGGGCGGTCTTAGGGAAGCTCCAAGAGGTGTGTTGGCCTCACGACCTCAAGGTGGAGCTTGCCTTATGGACCCGTAGTGTAGGTGGAGCATTATGAGGGGCTTGTGATGCAGGTGGAGCATTACAAGTGGTTTACTTGGTAACAAGTAAGTTCACGGGTCTTGGTTTTGGAGTTTTGTTGGGATGTTTTGGTTTACCTGTGACCTAAGTGTTGGTTGTGGGCTTGAGAATGGTTTTAGTTCACTACGGTTTATTAATGGGAGCGTTGTTGAGGATGAGTTCTCGTCAAGGTGGAGATTGTTGAACACAAAATCCGATTTCAAACCGACCCGAAACAACTAATCCAAAATCAATCCGATGACCCGAATGAACACCTCTATTTTCAATTATTGCTTCCGCTGTCGCACAACAAAAAATATTATATACCATGTAACATAGTTCAACCAATAGTTATATTCCCTAGGGCAAATTACTATGAGAATGCAATGTGAAATTTTACAGCCTTTTTATTAAATTATGTGATATAATATGATATATTATAATATAATTTTCTTAGAAACGCAATGTATAGAAAATGAAAATACATATCTATAAACGGTTATTTAAAATACAAAAATTATATACGAGAGTGCTCAAAAGACAATAATATACAAGTTAATGTAATCGCAACATTTTCTCCGGTCAAGAAGATGATATCGCCTCATCGACATTTGGATTGGGAACAAAGCTAAATATTTGGTGAACGTCAAGAGTATATAACTAGTCAACAAAAAGTTAACGTATAGGGTATGTTGAGAGAAGAGGAATGCTAAAAGGAGGCAACAAAAATTGTATCCAGAAACTTAACAGGAAAAAGTCATAATAATCTTCAATCATAGTAGCTGTTGAGACTTGAGAGTATCCAAACCCAGCACACCAGGTAAGCTTTGACTTATAGTAGTTCTGTAAAAACACCACTATATGCCTTCACATTCTTAGATAAACAACAATAGACATTGTCCGCCTACTCTCTTCAGATAACTCATACCATTTCTATGCCTCATCATGGTTCGAATAGGACTCCCTAAGACAGAAAACTATCATTTCTACGCGTCATAAAGAAGAAATAAGAAATTAGTTAACGAGATTCAACTACAAATAGCAAAACGTGAAAACCAGAGGCAATGAGAAGCAGGGGAAAACCAGCATGTTTCAGGACATGTTTGGCAGACGAATATACATACTCATGGGAGGCAAATTGCCAATCTAATTTTGCATGCGACACCAACTATTATACCAATTTATCCTGAAATTTCTTTTAATTTTACTCATAGCCAATATTAATTTGTATGTTACATCAACAATGCAAAAAGTGAGCCTTAGAACATTAAATTTTATATCAAACTGCTATGCTAAAGTAAAAAAAAAATGTAATACTCGATTTATCTGACAAAAATTCTTTCAAATTTACATATAATTCCCACAGCCTCGAAAAGAACACTTCACCGACATTTATGTTAATTTTTTTCACTAGGAGATGAACTTCGCCCTCGGAACCCAACAACACTTATTTTTATAGGTTTCTTCGAGGAACTGGAGCTTGTAAACTTTGATCCCTTGACGACCTTCTTTGTAGGTTTAAACTGACTGGCAGGTTTTCCAGATTTTCCTTTTGATTGAGTAATTGGTTTTCCAGGTTTACCACTGGAACTTTTCCTTGTAGAAGGCCGAGTTGCTGCCACTTTAGCTAGCATACCGGTGGATTTTTGTGAAGTAGATCTGCCACTGCTTTTTCTCGGCACGCCTGAGGACTTTTCTGAAGTAGATCGACCACTGGTTTTAGAACTAGAAGTCCTAAAGATTTTCATATTACTTCCTTGCTGTTGACTTATACGGGTCCTTGCTATATCCCTCCTTACGCCATCTACACTAAGAGACTCCAAGCTCTCATTTTTCTTGATAGCCTCCTCAATTCGGGTGGCCAACAACACATCCTTCTTGGCAACCAAACTAGTCACTTTCCCTGTCAGGATCATAAAGAAGATCAAATGAGATTTGGTATAGCATGCAGTTAAATTCCGTACCCACTGAAAGAAAGACGCTACAAAAACCAATCTACATCAAATATGGAGCATCATACAAACAAGACTAGAGCAAGCATAATTGTTAGGTGGATCATGGTATGGTCCAATAGAAAACCTTCAACTATCGTCAATTTCTCCTAGGATTTATTGCAGGAAAGGATAACAGCCTAACCCAAAATTATATGTGACGTTTCTGCCCTATCGGATTGATGAGTGTGGCATCAACTGCTTGATACAACGGTATGTTCCAACACAAGCACCCCTATCAAATACTCAATGCGGTCGAACACACACCGACATAATTGGACAAATAAACAAAAAGCATATTTTAGAAACTGGTCAAAACAAGCGCTTGAGATGATTGAACTGAGCACATGTACCAATGGAACAAGCCCGTAAGTTTCAAATGTTTTGTTAGATAAACAGCATTTTTATCAGAAAATGAGAGGAGCAAAGAGCAGGATAAGTTCTTTACAAGAGTAAAAAGAAAATAAGAATTCTCAAGTTCCCAACGCAAGTCCCCGAAAAAGTCCGTTTCCCAGGACATGACCAACATACGAGTATGGATGAGATAAGAAGCTTTTAGGGGAAGTAAAAGAAAATGATCTGGCAAACACCCAATTGTCGATCAAAATTTTCCACTAAAATGCTAAGAAACTTTACGTTTCTATAATACATATATGGGCAGACCAAATATTCACTCACAATTAGCAACTCTCAGAAGAAAACATCACATATTTCTACAATACAATATGAATGACAAAGCCTTAATCCTGGGTTGGCTACATGAACCAAAACAATCAGCCAGGGAAATTGTAGCTAACGCGGTCAACCCTATCTAACATTAATCCACAACTAGCAAAATCAATCTTTTCACCATTTACATATATTCTCCTACTCTATTCATTCATTGCTTTTATCCAATGCTCCTGAAATTCCATATCTTCTGTTCACTCTTCACTCTTGTTATCCAAGTTATCTTCGATGTACATCTTCCTTCTAAGCTCCTTAAAGTTTCAGCCCTTCATTCTTCTAACCCGTGCATTTTCTATCTCTTTCACACATGAGTAAACCAACCACAGTACATTGCAAGTATGGACCGAAAGTAGAGTACATAAAAAGGGGGGGAGGGGGGGTAGGGAAATATGGTCGAAAAGATAGTCAAAAAGTAAAGAGAAACAGCATGCCTCCAATAAGGCACATTGCAGCTATTTTCAGACAATCTAAAACGGGAAAATGCAGTTGGTTTTTTATTTGGAGCAAACGGAGAGCTTGTGACAACAAATAACAAAACTAGTACGCTATTTATGAAGCATAAACATTGCACAATTATAGTTATAGCAAATAAATAATATATAGAAATGGACAAAATAAGCAAGCCTTTTGTGAGTCAAAAAGTTGAGAGAAACAGCATGCCCCAAAAGGTATATTGCAGCCATTTTCGGACAATCCAAAATCAAAAGCTTGGCGTTTAGTTTTTATTTTGGGTCAGAGGGTGTATTAGTAACAAATAACAAAACAAGCACGCTAATCGTCAAGCATAAGAAAATGTTTCAAGTTGAGCAAATGTAATCATAGCATAGCAGTACGAAACATAAATGACAAGCTAAGAAAGCCTTTCCGAGTGTAGTATAGTCATCAAATTGGACATTCTGCAATTATTAGTTTCAACACGGGTCCCTTAAGTAGATTTATTTGTTTAAGTACCTTTTGCACCCATACGTGCAGTTCTGCCAGTGCGATGGAGATAATCAACCTGCACAATTGATTAATCAAAATTGAATTTTAGAAACAGAAAACAAGAAGTACCAAAAATAGTACAAACATTACATGCTTATACTCACTGAATTCTTGGGAAAATCAAACATGATAACATGGTCCACATCCAAGTTCAGTCCCCTAGCAGCTAGATCAGTGCAGACCAAAGTAGGACAGTCACCATCTTCATCTTTGAACTTCTTGAGGTTCTCAACCCTTGGTAGAGCACCAAAAGCATAAAATGGATAGTTCAATTAATTTATGAAGTCAACACGTAAGTTTTAAAAATGTTAAAAGGTAAAACAAATGGAAGAGACGGAACAATTAACAATATCCAGAACAAAAATTAGAAACACAATGCGTGCACCGTAACATGACTATGAAAATTCATGGTGGACCTAAGGTATGCAAATGTTTTGATAAACGGCCAGTTGTAACATCTGTAAATGTAACAATGGTGGCAAATGGCAAGCGGAATCGTAAAATATATCCATAATCCAAAGAACACTGAAATCAGAATCTTTCAAGGAAAGCATATTCATTTATTATTCTATATCACAAGTTCACTGCTACTTTTTGTAAGAATCAGCCCATCATAAAAACTGTAGTCAAGGATGCATGCGCATGAAACAAATAAAAGACTGTGTGGACCTTAAGAATCACTACCATAAATAGTTTTGCATCATGAGCCCTAACCCAAAACGTAGAAACAAAAAGTGGATAAAGAAAAAGAATGAAAAGGAAACAAATGTGAAGAGAAGGTTTGTCAATAAGTGGCAACGGAGAGCTTAGCTTGCTGGCAAGCTAATAAAGTTAATGCATATCCCAAGATAGAATGGCTTGAGATCACAATGAATCAAACTTAACAGAAGCTCAACTCAAAAGGCTCATGACCAAGCCTTATGACTAGATAACGTGTCAGGTCTTATGACTAGCATCTTGGTTTACCAAAATAATGATGTCAAGATGTCAAAGTATTTACAGAAACTATAAACTTCAAATAAGGAGAATTTTTAACAGTGTGCTTGATTGCTGGGAGCTTGTTATCTGTAGCACAAGTTAAAGCACAGTAACAAACTGAGGTAATCATGAAATTTCTAAAGAGAGTACAAATTAAATCAAAAATTTTGCAATCAAAGTCCAGGATAGCCACCTGAAACTCAAGCTTTTTTCAGCTCTCTAACCCTTAATCATAAAATTCATATTTTAGGGTACAAATTAAACAACAAATAGTATAGGTTTTAATATGCAGATTAATGGAAGTTCAAATTATAAGAGAGGTGAAGTTCACACATTGTTACCTGGATCGAGGTAACATCCGGGTTGCAGAACGGAATCGGGTTCGCAATTCACTAGTGTTAGAAATTTGAGGTGAGACCGAAACGATTTGGTTCGGTCTTTTTAGAGTCACGGAACATTTTATTCGGGATCAAGGTACAATTTTGAGTCAATTACTTTAAAATGAAGTACTTTTTAACTTAAAAGTTAAAACTTACAAGGAAAAAATTAAGAAAAGAAAAAAAAAAAGAAAAAGAAAAGGATAGAACACAACTCACGTTTAATTTCACTTGTCAAAGACTAAGTTGTAAAATGTTAGTTTGAAAATGGGCTTTAAACTTTAGTAGCCCAAAGGCCAAACCTAACACTACTTATTATATCAAAACAAAAGAATAAAAACACTAAGAAACTAAACCGATGGCGGCTGAACTGAAAAGGTTCACCTTCATAAATGAAATTCACGATTTCTCCGTTGATGTTGAGTTTAATACCGATTAATGGTAATTTTTTTTTCTTTTGTTTTTCTCTCTCTCTTTTTCTTTTCCTTTTATTTTCTCCTTCCTATTCTGAACTCCTTTTCTTCTTTCTCTTTATTTTTCTTGATATTTAATTGCGTTTTAAGGCTGAGATTGGATTGATTGACGTGACGAACCAGCAAGCAAACGAGATCGTGAATGACCCGCAATTGGATCTAGATCGATGTACACCTGCCAAACCTTTGATATGGCTACACCCTGAGTTCACAACATCATACAAGAAATTAAGCTCATAACTACTTTATAAACACAAATTGTTATGAGAGACCGTCTTTTAAAGAGACAGCCTCAATTGGGCTGGCCCATTAGATTTTTTAAAAATACAAAAACGAAAAATGTAGTTAAACTGCACGCTTACTAGATAGGGTTTTAGGATACCTCAAGTAGGCATTTAGGATACGTCAAGTAGGGTTCACAGTGTGTTAAGTAGGTGTTTTAAACATTCTGAAGTTGTCAAGTAGGTGTTATGTGCTGCACGTGTTTAGGTTATTGGCTGTAAGGGTTTAGATTATGTGTTGTAGGTGTTTAGGTTATTTGTTGTAGGTGTTTTTGTTATGCGCTATAGGTATTTTTGTTATATGTTGTAGGTGTTTAGGTTATTTGTTGTACGTATTTATATTATGTGCTATATGAGTTTATGTTATATGATGTAGGAGTAGGAGTTTTTGTTATGTGCTGTAGGTGTTTATGTCTAATTCAGTATAGAAAATACCTAATAAAAATTTTAGTAGGTATTTTGTGGAATGCTTAATAGGTGTTTTAATGAATTGACCTAGGCTTTGGGAGTTGTCTTTCAAAGAGATGGTCTCTTAAGAGACCCCTACAGGTGTTCAACAAACCAAAGCTCAACATTATCAGAGTACAAAGCTATGATACAAAGCTAAAAATAACAATTTCACACAATCTTCAACATCCATACCACAGTAAACAAGTCAACCATTCCGAGAACTAATGGCTTCAAATTTCGATGAATTTATTATAAATTTGCACATCCACTCTCTCACCTACTAATCCCGTTCGAAACACACGAAGTGGGAGGCATAAAACGCAACAAACTGCATCCATCAAAGTTGGAGCAAGTATAACCATTCTAGACTAGAAATCAACAGCAACAAACTGAAGCGTTTTAATGAAAACAGAGAAGGCGGATGCAGATAGATCACTTCCAAGAAGCAACAAAAAAATTGAGGAACTTTCAATAAATTTGAAGTCCTCAAATCGTGTACTGAAAACATGCATAAATTTAGACCAAAAGAACACCATATTAGAAAGATGTAACAGAGGAAAATTTGAAGTCCTCAAAGGGTAGTGTGCCAATAAGACCAGAATTAAGAAGACCAAAACAAGACATTAGATTTAGGAAAAGCCAAAGAAAGATCTAACAGAGAGAAATTGCAGCCACTAGCAGGTGGTAGAGGGCAAGACAATAGCCGTCATTTACAAGGACCTTAAGAATATAAACTTTCCTATTATCTTTTGGGAAGAGTGGGATGTTATGTCACAATGTTAAGATTCAGCCATCAAGTGATGCCCTTTTTTACACCTTTAACAATCCATGTGCATGATCATTACACATGAACACCCTTGACTAAATACCCTAAGTGAACTCACCAAGAAACTCTAAGGAGCAACACAAAAAAACTAAATTCAATTTTGTCCACTTCTCTTGGTTGAATTCACAATAACTTTAAAGGTTGGGCCATTTTTCCTCAAATCCTCAACATAATACATCGAGACTTACAAGACAAGTCACTTCACTTTCAAAAATTACGAAAATCAAGAGGAAAAAATAGCGCAGGTTAAGGAGTTAAAATGGAAAGTTAAAAATGATAGTTTAAACTTTAAGCTATATATTAAAAATAAAGAGCACAATTTTCGAAAGTAGATCTTCCTCCATTCATATAAATTTTCTCCACAAAAACCTAGTTGCTTTTTTGACTTTTGGTTCCGTCCACTTCAATAGGAGATAAAAAATAGTCAGGTCGTTTAGTTGGTATGAGAATTAAGTAATGGGGTAAATAGTCCATGGCAAACTTTCAGGGGTTTCCCCAAAAAGAATTTTGGGGGAAACAAAACTTTTACTACGCAACAACAATAATAACAATAAATAACAATGTTAAAGCCTTAATTTAAACAATATGGGGGTTTGAAGGATATAACTAGTGAAAAATTAGAGTGAAAAGCATATTAAATTTGCAAAAGGATGATATAGAAGATCCTTAATAATCTAATCTATATTATTTTTCAAATTGCAGATAAATCAAACGCTATTCCCCCCCCCCCCCCCCCCCCCCCCCCCCCAACAACATACGCGCCATGGGCTTAGAGGATATAACTAGGAAAACTAGAGAGAAAAGCACAATTAAATTTGCAAATGACAGTGATCATGAAGATTCCTAATCATCTAATCCATATTGTATTGTTAACTCCCAAATAAACCATCTTCTGGGAACATAGATATTTCGTCCATCATAAAATGCTCTAGTCAAGAGCTTCTAATGACTGATGCACAATTATTGCAACTAACCATTTTAAGACTTTTGCAAAAGCTAAACCTTATATGATAGGATTAAACCTTAAGATTATATCTTTAGTTACCTTCATTTCAAAAGCTAATTCACCTTCTTTTAATTAAGAACCATACAAAGATACAACATCGTTTCTCATCTTACCTTTGCTCAGCTGGAACTTCTCCATGGTAATTGACTGTGTAGATTTGATTTTCACGGAGATAGTGATCAACAGCACGACTTGAGTCCAAAGTATTACAAAAGACCATGGCCTTGTTTCCTTTTGACAAGCTAGGTTCAAGAACCTGCCCAGTCAAGAAAATATAATGCAACCCATTAGAATATTTTCGGTGGCTCAGTTGTCGTGCCATAGAAACATCAATAAGTTCGTGCTAACCAAAGATAAAAAGAGACCTATCACACTCAAATACTAATAGTTTATTATCTAGAGGGCTTTACACAATAACATAAGAAATACACAAAATAAAAATTGGCAATGAAGAAGGTTAGCTGGCAAGGGAAGATGAATAGAAGCCAAGTTATGCACTTGTTTAAATTTTATTTTTCTACTACCAAGCTAACAGTAAAACTAGCTAGCCTCTGAAAGTTTCCAACTTTTCAAAAAAAAACGGTTGTTGGGCAACAACAAGAAAGTTTAATTTTTTTCCATTTATAGGTCCCAAGCCCAAGTAAAGAGAAGGTTGCAAAGGGTCAGTGGCTAACAACGTAAAAACATTGTCACATCTTATGTCATGAACGAAACTAGAATCAACGCAAGGGTTCCCCTTAAGCAGTGATGCGTTGTACTTTCCAGATGTGGTGCACTGATAAGTATGCAAGGTTATCAATGTTATCGCCAAATGTGACATGCCACATAGCCTAAATATGGTGTCAAATGGTGGAGGGTTGAATGTTTCACGTTCATGATTCAGGTGTAGTGTTAAGTATACAAGGGTTTCTAGGTTGCGAACAACCAACACACCATATCTCTTAATGTGGTGCCAAATAAGCTAAAATTATGACGTTTCAGTTCAAGATACTAATATAAGATGATTTTCCCTAATTTTAACTTGAAATCCAATGAGTTTTCATTTAGCATCTTAAATATCTTAAATGTTAGAAGTAAGGGTAGTTAATGAGGTGGGTGGATCCAATGGGAGGTTGGTTGTAACTAACAATGGGCTATGAAAGGTCCATAATGGACATTGTTGAAAAAGTCAATAATGGGCTATAAAAGGTCCATAATGGGATATAGAGGGGGGACAAATGAGTTTAAAAATACAATAAGTCATTCACTCTTTTTTTCTTGATTTTCTGCTTTTCTCTTCTCTTAGTTAAAAATTTTTTATGTTAAATTTCTTTCCATTGACACAATTGTTTCAAATCAATTATTCAGTTTTAGGTTTGAGTATATGATACCAAAACATTTACTCACAAAAGAAAATTGCAATGATGAGAGTACCAATAGTTTGATGAGAGTTGAAAATTAATTAGCGATTGTACTTTGGAGATGTTGTTCCTCCTACTTTAATTGTGAATTGCTTAACTAGTGACATACAATTGTCGAATGGATGAAATTAGAATTGCAACTTCTTGAGTCTATCATGCATGAACTCAATCATTTCGTTACGCGTAGTTTTTCCAATCAATCTCACATTTGCTAATGTTATTTACTTGTTTAGAATTAAGAGACATTGGAAGTTTTCATCCAATATTGACAAATATTAATCTAATATTTTGCTTATTCCATAGTCTACCAATATTAATCTCTTTAAAACTACTCGTGTAATCAATGGCAATAGTTTGACAATTATCTCTAATGAATTGTTAAGTTACTTTTTTTAGAGTTTCATTCAATAGCGACGAATATTGGGGTGATATGCTTTATCAAAAGGAAAGAAGTAATGTTTTTTGTTATGTTTTGTCTCCACTCTAAGAATTATGTTTATTATTTGGTAAATGATGTCTTTTGGGTTAGTAATAAGGTTTCATAGAATAAATAAGAGAACTCATCCAAAAGACTAGCCTAGTAAGTAAGGTTCCATTTACTCTATAAAACCCACATTAGTTGCCCATACAACCGATGTGGGATTAAGTCTCATAACCTTGTAATTGTCTCGAATGCATTCCATTACATTTAAACCCCCATAAGTTCTAACGTCCTCATTGATCGCGGCTCGCTTAACCTGAGTTACCACTTCGAGTAGGACTTGGATCCTCGTTGGTCATAGCTACATTGCTCATGGATGGCATTACCCAGATTACTACTTCGAGTTGGATCCTCATTGGTCACAACTAGAACTGAACAAAGTTTGGTCAAAACCGCAAACCAAACAGGACCAAACCGTAATTTAAGTATTTGATCTGGTCTATAATCTAAATGGTCTGGTCCGTTTTTTTTAAATAAATTACGGTTTTGGTCCAGTCTAGGTTTTGAAATTTTTAGACCGGACCAGACCGAAAACCGCAATACTTTCTAGTCTTGTGTAAACCGTAAACTGGAAACCATAAACCGTAAAATTAAGAGACATAGGTTGGTAAGCCTAACTTTAAATTAAACTTAGATGGCCCATTGTGGATGTTAAAAGTTAAAAATGATTTGTGAAATGAAAAGTTAGAAAAGTATCAAACTCTTAATATCGAATCAGTACCTAAGGCCTTTAACTCAAGTCAAGAACCTTTCAACAATGGTGGCCCCTTTGCTGCCTTATATTTGTTGTTCTTCATCATCTCTACTTTCTCAAGCGCCATTTTTAAGATGGAATCAAGTATAAATCTTGTAATATAATTATACTATTCTTTTTTTAAGGATTTTTTCCAGTTCATATTTGTTGTTTTTCGAATTATTGTTGACTTTTTAAGATCGATTTGTTCGTGTTGGTTTCAATTTTTTGTTGATTTTTGCTTATGTAGTTCTTTTTTCCGAAATTTTTCATGATTTTTCGTTGATTTTCATCAATAATTTTAGTTGTTTTTTTTATTTTTCAGTTTATAGTTGCGTTAGGATGTGCTACTCTCAATTTTTTCCCTATGTAATTCTTTATTTTTGATTTTATTCATCAATAATTTCTTCAATTACTTCTTTACTATTCATTGATTTTTTTTCATTCTGTAGAAATTGTAGTTCTTTTGCATCAATAAATATATATTAATATTTAAAAAAAATTTAAAAAGAAAAGGTTGTAGACCAGACCAGACCACAACGTTCTGGTATGGTCTGGTCTGAAAATTTTCCAGATCGAAATTTCTGGTCTTGTCTGATTTTTGTATCAAACCAGACCAGACCGGACCGTGTGCACCCCTAGTCACAGCTACATTGGTCATGGATGGCTTTACCCAGGTGGACCAGTAGGCCACCACTCCAAGTCGACTTGGTCACCATTGTTATAGAATAAACAAAAGATTCATTCACTCTATAAACCCCACATTAGTTGCCCATATAACCAATGTGGGACAAAGTCCTATAACCTTGTAATGGCCTCAAGTTGATTCCATTACATAAGTTTACAAATCCATTCAACATTTACCTAAAAAGTGTGTTGACAGCAGGCTTGTTTGGATCAAACCAATACTTGCACAATAGTTCAAAACTCAAATGGAAATGATCAATGTCCTAATCCTGGCAATAACTATTGTATTTGGTGATTTTTAGTGTATACTTCAACTTTATATATTTAAATCATTTGTTCATTTATGGTTATAAAGTTTGTGGTTAATGATATATTATATTTTCTTTTTTTATAAGGCATTTGTGGTGAGCTATCTTAAGGGGCTTGCAACCATAGGCATTATTCATAGTCTCGTAGAGGACTATTTCAAGAAGGAAACTATATGCAAAAGTTGTAGCGGCTTCTTATATAGCGTGCTGGTGCTGCTTTATTTTTAACAGACCCCAACAAGAAAAGAGCAGTTATTGTGCACAATTGACCCTGACTTTTTTGAAAGTAGTGAACTTAAGAATTTTAAGAGGCCCCTTAGCATTAAGAGCAAGAAGTGGGTTACAAGGAGAGAACAATAAGAAAGTAAATTTTATTGTGATGCTTTACATATTTTTAATAACTAGCCCATCGCCACCAAGGTGATGGCAAAGTGCATTCTCTCTCATCCCCCATCTTGTTCACCAGCCCAAACACATAATTTTCTAAGCATAATGATGGAGACAACAATTGGTAACTACCATTTTGATGGTAATTATTGGAGATAGATATACTGGATGTGATGAAGATGATGATGATGATGATGTATGGAAGATGGATAACATCGAAAGAGTCGTTCTATCAAAATAATTGTGATGGTAGAACTATTGCGAATGACCTATTCGATGGTGATTTTGTAGGTTTAATGAATAAATTGATGGAATCCCTTACTTTGTAGCTCTACTTAAATAAAAACTAGATGTTACGCGATTATTTCATTTAAGTTTTTTACACACTTGTTTATAAAAGTGATTGATGGTTTATTCATTTTCTTCGTGCACCATTTCGTTGCATAATGCAAAACCAAGGCCGCATAATATCATATCAGTTGCATTATAAAGGTTTATAAATTTACCGAAAATGATATTACTCACGCTGTCAAGGAATGTGTAAAAAAACGCATATTAGGTTGATTCAAAATATATCTCGTGAGTTTGGTTTCAACCGACATTTGATGTGCAAAATAACGAAATAACAAATAAGAAATGAGCCAAGAGGAAAGAAAAGTTGATAGGCTAGAGTCTTAATTTGGACAAGGTTGTCAAAGTACTCAAAAAGATATGCCAGATATAAAAATCGTGCATATTTCAAAAATTACCAAAACAGAATATGGTGGACTAAACATTTATGAGGTGGTTGTTCACAATTTTCTTTTTCTTTTTTTTTTTTGACTTGAAATAATGTGGCATTAGAACTGTTTCTCATTATTTGAACACTATTTTTTAACAATAAATTCTATTTTGAAAAACTTGAGTTAAGTCTTGCCCATGTGAAGAGAAATGGTCAAAACACATTTGACCATATCCCCACATTAAAAAGTTATTAAGATTGCATTCGGGTTCCTTCAATTCCTAATTGTATACGAAACTTCCACGAAAATCTCTCAAAGCCAAGCTACAACACAAACAAAACATGGAAAACCAACCAAACCAAGTGAAGAAATTCAAATTTAGAAGCATCATTCGACATATGTTTGTGTTTGACAAACCGGAGATCTCTAAACCTTTGTGGTCATTAAGAGCTTTCAAACGAGGGGCTATTTTTCCATTTAGAGCAAGCCTGCGTTCCAAGTTTGCGGTCTGATATGCAGTATGTTATATATGAAGTTAATTGGACCTCCATGTTGGAAAAATGTTTGCTTATTTATAGGAAGGAAAAAAAACTATGAGCACCTACAACTAATTCATTCCCTCTCATGTTTACAATAACGAGCACAAATAAGAAATAACTAACCACAAAGGGTAATAAATTAGTAATACTCCTAACCCTAATTGCTTTTTAAAATAGAATTGGGCCTAATAAGAAAGTTCAAATATACACATGGCCAAGCCATTAAAGAAAAGGATAGAGCAAGTGGCATTATTTTTTTTTTTTTTCTACAAAAAAAGGCATCAACATAGCTTTGTGCTCACAATGTTATTATATGAAATAAAGAGGTGTTTTTCAGCCTCAAAGAAATGTGGAAAATACCTTGGGATATCCATTTGTAAGAAATTGTAATATATCAAGAATAAAAAGACAGGAGAAGGCAAACCTGTAGTAATACTTCCAGCTTGTTTTCAGCTCCTGAAAGTCTTAAAAAATCATGGCGGGCAGATGCAACCTTTTTATGTAGAGTGGACGTGCGCAAATGTGCAATGCCTTGGAACTCCTCATCAATCAGATTTTGAATTGCCTATATTATAACATCTTAGATGTTAGCAACTAACAATGAACCAAATCAGCGGAACTTTGTAAGATAAAAATTAATCTTAAATAGTGTATCCCCAAACGAATTCCAGAATACAGATAAAAGTAACGAAACTAAACCAGAAAATATATTGAGGCTCACTGCAACAATCATCGAGAATCAAGGACGTACTAAAATGATCACAATAAACATTTGGGGTCTGAGGTCAAATATTAATTTCAAAGTTGTTAAATGTATACAAGGATCTTGGTCTCCAAAATAAGAGCTTGATATCTTACAAAACAAATGGATTTGAAATTTTTTTATTTTACATTACTTCGACATTGTAATCTAGTATAGACTATAGATACATCTGGTAATATCTCAATAATCATGATATAAATGAACTTTCCAGACATTAAAACAAAAGCTCATGCCATAATATAATTTTCGACATAGTATTAACAAGATACAGTGGAAAATTACATCATTAGCATCTGAAGTGCCCCAAAATGAAAATGTATAAATTTATTTGTATGGCTGAAATTTTGTATCCATTAACACCTAAGAACAAGAAAGAAAACCAACAAAAAGGAGCAAGAAATAACTCTTCATTTTTCAAAGCCTCCTCAGTAGACACCCTACCATGCTTTCAACTACAATACTGAAAGGACAATGAGCATGTATCCTTCCATAATAATGTCTTTCACATATTCTTCCCAAATCGAATCATGGAGCAAAACAATTCTCAGAGATAGCATGCAAAGTCAATGGATCCCCATTGGAAAAAAGCCAACTCAACAGAAAGAAAGCTAGCCCAAATTGCAACACAAAAGCCCCCAATGTAATCATGAAACGCACACATATGTTTTTGAACACTTATGCATATAATCACCAATAAATAATTATTTGGTCAATGTTGGGATTATACGTATCACATACATGGTTTCATTTTGCCAGTACACTGCAAGTCTAACTTTAACTTCTTAGACGCATATAATATTGGGTCATTCCCTTCATACTTGGAAGAAGAGCCCACTTCACATTTTAAATAAGGTGGGCTTAGAGTTTTTTTTTGGTCTAAATATATATCGTTGCTAGAAAAAATATATAGATAGAAAAAAAAAAGTTTTTTCTTTTGATTTCTTGCTACACCATACAAAACAGAAGAAAAAAGAGGCAGAGAGTTCTAGTGTACCGCACAAAGGTATTCACATTCAACCATCTCAATGAAAGGCCATTGTGCTCCGATTGCGCCAAACTTTGATACGATCTTCCCGTTTACCCAAACTACATATCTAACGGTTGGATTGTCGTTTTGTGCATTGTAAGTGGGTAATTAATAGTTGGCTCATCTAACACAAAGCAAGAAAGTGAGGTGAGTCGGGACCTATGAGGCACAAAAGATAAAAAAATCAGTGCCACTTTTCTTAACATAAAAAATTATACTTGATCTGTCCTTTATATTCACAACGTGGGTCGGGACCCATGAGGCACAAAAGATAAGGCGAGAGAGAGAGTGCTATGAAGAAAAGAGGCTTCAATGATAAGGTGATAGATAGGAAGAAAAAGCAAAACTGATAAAGCCAAATAAAGGAAGAGTGGTAAAGGATTTACGATTTCTATAAAACATAAGTGTTGCAAGCCAAAAACAAGAGGAAGTCATTCATTAACATGACTTAGGTTTTTCAAAGGGATTAGAAAATGGGATTAGAAATCATACAGTAAAAATGCAGTAACGGTCACGATTGCAGTAACACTATGTTAGAATTACAACTACACTACAATATCCACTAGAGAGCAAAACAATTTTCACATAACTACTTTGGCTGTACAATAAAGAAGACATTTGAAATGAAAACTCAAACAAATGAAATAGAAGCAGCCCTTAATCTATATGGTCAATATTGAGTTTACACACAAACGAAGACAAAGATTACCAAAAGAAAAAACAAATTCGACCTTTCAAACTATTATTGACTAGTAACTTATACTTTTCAGCTAATAAGATATATGCGATACCTTTGTCATTGTTGCAGCAACCATGACAAGTTGAAACCCAGGATCATTAGGTTTAGAAGCACGGTTCTTGAGTGGGCCTAAAAACTTACGAATGTCAGGACCGAAGCCATGATCAAACATTGTGTCTGCCTCATCCAACACCTATATAAATAGTTGGTAACTGTTATGAGCTAGTCTAAGCAAGAAAGTCAAGAAGACCCCAAAAAGTAATAAAAACTGAAGAATTCCCCACCACGTATTTAATATCACCATAGACCATGTTCCCATCCTCAATATGTTGTAAAACGCGCCCTGGGGTTCCAACTACCATATCCATGGGAAGATTAAGCAAGTCTTCTTGGGGTCTTAATCGACCTCCACCACTAACCATGATAGATCTAAACCGTGCATGATGACTAATGGATTTTGCCACCTGAAATACCTATAAAAAAAACCAAAATTCAATAATGGAAATCAATAAACATAAGGAAAGTGCATATCAACAAAAATTTGGTTTAGTCATTTATCAACTCAAGTCTAAATAAATGTACTTGTTCCGAAAGCTCCCTGGTAGGGCAAAGGATAACAGCTCGTGGACGCCTGGGCTTCATTAGGATGCCTGAGACATCTTCATCCCTTCTCAAAAGCTAACAATTCAGCAGAATGCATGAGTTAAAGATCAGATTCAACATAGCTTGATTGCATTAAGCAAGTTCTATTCAAGCTCAAAAAAATATCATAAATACTAGCATAGTAGATATTAAATCAAACCCACCATCAATATGGGATACAAATCCAATTCCTTCCAATATAAAACACTCTTATAATGTTATGAAATTAGCTACCTAATTCAAAGTAGAAATTTGCATTTTC